>NC_057807.1:608885645-609149313 GCF_018294505.1 Triticum aestivum | reverse complement strand
CGCGCCGCGTACTAAGGCAGAGTATAGCGCCTAAGCCAACGGCGCTATGTTGTGTATGATAATGCCTAAGTGAGGGGCTCTACTTAACCAAGGGTGGGCCGGGTCCGGCCTGGCCCTGGAGTGCCACATTGGCAAGCCATGTAGCGCCTGTCAGACGGGCACTGCCTGAAAGGGTTAGCTGGGTGAAATAGTTTCGCGGAGAGTTTACTTTTTGAATTTGTTTCGCCTCAGAGTTATTTTTGTTCATTTTGCCGGCGGCCTTCAACACTTGGCCTTTTCTGTGCCTCCTATATATGTATGGTTTGGTTTGCGTCTTTTTCCTAGAAAAAAGTGCTACCGCCCGGCTACGGTTTAGACTAGCCACAGTGGGAGTAACTTCGGTAGTAACATCGAGTCCAACTCAGCAAATTTGCTTATGTGACAATGGGTTAATGAGGAGAGATATAGTACTAGTAACTTAGCTAGTTATTGTAAAATCACATCTCTCAATGCAATATGAGTCCATAACCTAATAAATGAAGCTTTGCATGTTACTATACTTATGTTACTATCCACTATTAAGGTAGTAGCATAGTCTAGGAATATGTGTATGTTACTAGTGTATGTTACTCTCCATTGTGGCTAGTCTTACGCTGTTTTCACTGCGCTGCATCATTTTCGTCAAAAACGTACGTGATTGGAGGTTCCAGTCGTCTACTCGAAATAAAATACCCTCACGTATCAATCTACCAAACGGACGGCCCCATAAATTGACTACGCGACATCAGATTACCGGTACAAGTCACTTAATCTTGCTCGCGTGACAAGATGTGATTGAGCTGAAGGCCAATAACGCCCCAGTTGAATAAAACTTAAACATCGCTTAGCCGCCTCCCGCTGTAGTGGAATCGCGTCAGCCAGTACGCACACCACCGAGAGTGGAAGAACATCCTGCGTCTCCACTCTCCTCGGCACTGGAAAGATCCCGGATTCCTGGTTGATTGAGAGAGGTAAGAGCGATGTAGGGGCGGAAAATAGTATCGGCGTCACGAGTTTGACTACTGATCGACCGTGTCACCGCCACACCAACCGCGCTCTCGCACGTTGCCTTCACTGCTGAATGCTGATGCAGATCGCGACGGCGGCGGCTAATGCCTTGGGATGGCCCGTTTCCCGTCCAACGTTAGTGCATAGCGCTGCCGCTCCAGCCAGAGCCCTGCCGGCCGTGTATATAATAAAAGGGCGGCCTCGCTCTGTGCCCCGCGCACTTGGATCGAGGAGGTACATCGATCGTTGTGGAGAGATGGGGTCGTCGGGGAACCGGGTGGTGCTGGCGGTGAACGGCGCGCGGCACGAGGCCGCCGGCGTCGACCCGTCCATGACGCTGCTCGAGTTCCTGCGCACGCGGACGCCCGTCAGGGGCCCCAAGCTCGGCTGCGGCGAAGGTGAGCACCGCCTCCGACGGCTCGATCGATTCATCCCCTGTGGCTAGCTAGCTTGTTCAATGCTTTCACTTTGGTGAGTAGTTCGTTCCGGTCAGAGAAAAGCTTTAGGTGCATAAGCCGGATCAAGGAGGCGGCACGATCGAACTAGGTTAGCTAGCGCAGTAGCCTATCATATGGTTCACTCATCAAACATCACAAATATGCACTGCTTACGTTCGTATCAAAATATGAGACTTTTTTTGAGTAACCCTCAAAGGGGGCAGGGGTTCTTGCATTTCATATAAAAGAAGAAAGTTGCGCGGCTAATTAGAAAAAACAACCAGATAAAAAGGCCGAAAGTCCCCACCGGTCGCCAAAACAAACACAATGCGAGTATGCTGGAGAAAGCCCCAATCGGCCGACAAAGCCCCAATTTCTGTATCAAAATATAAGACGTTTTGGTGCGCCGAAGAAATCTCCTTGCCTTCTCAAGCCTCCATGTGAGTATGCAACGATCTGATAACGGAAATGGCAAGCAACACAAACACAGAGATCCAAAGGCACATACTATCTGTTTTGTGCTTGCATGCTACCACGAGAAAATGAATTCTCCCGAGGTCCGGTGCATGGGTCTCATGCATGGATCAATCTCTTTCCTTCTTTCCCTCTCACTACACATAATATTTTGCCCACCCGTGCCTTTTTCATATTTTTTTGAGGGGATGCCTTTTTCATTTGATTTCAAGGTTTTAATCTAATTTATCCACTGAATCGAAAGTCTAATTTATGATCCATTTGCATCTTTGTGTTCCTTGCGATGAATACTTTGAAACAAGAACACTCTTGAATACATTTTGACAAGTTCTTAAAAAATTGAAATCTAAAACATGATGAATCTCTATGAAACATTTTGCATGAAGCGTGTGTTAAGTTCTCACCAGGTTTCATCAAGTTCTACAGTAAAGGACATTAGCGCACATTCCATATATATGCCACTCAAAATTTGACCGTATCCTCTTATGCCACTTAAATTTTCCCTCTCTTAATATGCCACTGAAATTCTGCACCAAGTACAGATATACCACTACTGCCAGTTAAGTTAACCGTTAGTTGACCGCCAAGTGACTGTTGAAAAGATGATTTTACCCTTGGTCATATTTTGTGATGATTTAGCCATGGAGGAGGATTTGTAGATGTTGTTGGCGCCTGCATAGCTTGCTTTTGCTCCCTCCCTACTGTGAGCCTGCCATGGAAGATGGAACCCACGCGAAGAGATGGATGTTGGCCTAGCCCTGATGCTGAGTGCTTTCCGACGACGACGCAACAGCTGACTACAACACGCACGTACAAAGCTAGCACCAAACTGGTCTTGATTGTACTAGAATTAGTGCATTTCTAGCCAACCCCCTAGAAAACTTAGATGAGTAAAAAAAATAAGTTTACTCATCTAACCGGCATCTAGCCGAACTCTTAAATCTTTAGACGAGTCGAAATTTTACCCCTCCGATCAAAAAGTTGGCCCAAGGCGCTTAAATATAATCGATGCCGACACGGCCGAGTAAAACTTTCACACCCCCTCTTCTCCCGCCGCGCAGCCACCCTTCATGCCGCCGCCCCCACTCGCCTCCATCACCACATATGACCCCGACTCCGGCTGGAATGGGTAGCCAAGACCCTTCCGCCACCCTGCCGGCCACCGCTGCCAACGCTTCGCCATCTCAAACAACCCCGCACCGCCGCCCGCACACAAAAGAATGCCGAGGAAAAAAAACTTTTCTGGTCCACCTCATCGGCACCTATCGCCGACAACAAGGTCGACGCGGTGGCCACTGTGTCTCCGGCGACGGTAGGCCGCCCTCCCGCTTCTCCCGCCGTTGTCAAGCGGACAAGGAAGCTGACGGACGACGCGCCGGCACTTGCCGAGGAGGTGGTGAAGAAGAAGGCCAAAAAAGATGCTCCGGCGCCTCGCGCACTGTCTCCGGCCAACCCTACGGCCACTGCTCCGGTGCATTCTGCCTGTACACCCGACAACAAGGCCCATGGCCGCCAAGTGCTCGATGAAATGGCTTCAAGGTAGTTTTTTTTCTTGCATTTTTCATTTCAGCCTATGCATTGTGCACTGATTGCTTGTGACCGGTGGATGATGGAGTTTGTTGTTGTCATAGTTGGCAGCCGAATATAGGTGGTTGAAGGGGGAGGAGTATAGGCTTGCACTCAAGGAGGAGAGGCTTTGAAATGCAAAGAAAGTCAAAGGCCGTGTTATCATGTTCACGAACCCAACCACAATGGATGATACCGCGATAAAGTTTTGGAAGCTCACTCGTGGGGAGATCCTGAACCAAACGGAGGTTCCCTTCGGAATGGTGGTGGTCGGCCGTGTGGATGGTGGTGATGGTGGTGATGTTGGTGGTGGCGGTGTTGATGGGGGTGGCCGTGTGGATGGTGGTGGTGATTTCTTTGGCAACTATGGTACTTCGATAAAGTTTGAGTTCGTGCATGTCTTTGGTTGGGCTCGATCCATGACATAAAACATGCTATGTGGTGGTGATTTAGGATCAAACTTGATCGATGTGATGCCTCTTGAATGAACTATGCATGCTTAGATTTGTGGAACACTACAAAACAACATGGCCAATTTACCTGATTGAGGACTGCGACAAATTGAATGAGCGAGAAGTGGTAGTGAAAGCCGAGAGAAATTGGGGTCTCCGCAATGTCCACTGGAACGCGAGCACGAATGTCCCTGCGCGTGCCCAACACGCACTATCCGGCGGAACGTAGGCGCTAGTGCCCCGGCTAGCTTGTCTGTGGGCATAACCGTACTCTGACCATGGTTGTTGCTGCCCTCGTCCATGCCGTCGAGCGGCTACCAACAGACGGAATACCATGGCGATTTAGTTGAGATAGAGGCTGAAGAGGCTGCACAAATCAACGATGTAGCCTAGGCCACGACAAATTTGAATGACGGAAACTTCAAAGTGGTATGCACCAAAATAGACACATCAAATTGACGTCGATGATCAAACCGGACGGTCCGACCTCGTAGTCATTGCGGACCTGCACGAACGATGAGGAGCTGCCGATGTTGGCAACGTTTTCATCTGCCACTGTCTGCGCCGCCTCCACTGCGATCTCCTCAAACAGGCGGTTGCGCTCTATCGCTTCGTTGACTTGGAGCTGCCATCGCTCATGACAGATGATGCGGGCGCTGTGCAGGGAATCCTAGTGGGTGGTCGATGAGACTCGAAGATGGCACGGACTTGTGCCGTGGCCGACGGTCTTTAAATAGCGGGCGCTTGAGAAGGCAGAGCGGCGGCTCGAATGAGCCCGAAGTTGGCTTCTCGTTCGCCTTGTCGATGTGAATGTCAGGCAGGGCGACGGACGGTCGGCCCGCTTGATTTTGGTAGCGAGTCGCCCAGTTCGGTCACATCCGGTTTGAACCGGCATAATGTGGCATGATCTGCGAGTTGGAGCAGGCGTCCCAACCACTGCACCCATATGGACGTCGCGCCATTCGACCGGTAAGCGTCATTGACTAGTCATGTCCATTTTGGACTGGCATGAATGCGGCGCAGAAAGTGGAGTGGTAGTTGGAGTGGAACGAAAGAGAGGATTTTGTGTGGACCGGGTCTGTCGCGGAAACCTACATGGCACGTGTCCAGATGGCCGGATCATCACATTTAATGTCCATGGAAGACAATGGATCACTTTTTCGTATGCCACAACTCAAAATGGTAATCCATCACAAGTTCAAGCACCAATGATGCATTTAGGGCATCTCCAATGTTGACCCCCAAACTGGACACCTTATCCATTCGCAAACCCGGGGGACCAATCCACGGATACTGACGTGAGAGCCGGCTATCTAACCTCAGCCGCAAATGTCTGGTTACATTTTGGAAGATTTTTAATGAAAGTGGTCAGATTTGATGCATATTTAAACAAACCAAACGATATTCATTCATACTTAGATAATTTTGACATAAACTCAGATGCTTTTCATCTAAACCGGAGCAAATTCATTACATTTTGACATTTTCAACTAAACCATACTTTAAACCTAATCTAAATGACCGACAACGCCCGTTTCCCATGTCCGTCGGGCCATGAGCCCTGAAAAATAAACCCCCACCTTTGCAGCCTGCAAGCGGTTGATCGCTCGACGATGATGAGCCCGCAAAGCTTAGCTTCAACGAAAGGGCAAGAGTGGTGGCCTTCTCGGGACCCAAGAGACGCCCTTCTCCCATGGTCTACTCTTCCTCACTGCTGGTGGCGCCCGCGGATGTGTCAGTGGGGCGCGGAGCTGGCGACGTCGCCATTCTCCTCGTCCTTGCCCTAAACTTAATCCCCACCTCGTCGATCTCCCTGAAGGCGGCTTTTGACTTTGCCTGATGGACGCGATATCGCCAGTGGCAGCGACGGATGTCACGGGCGGAGCGGCAAGAGTCGAGCAATGCCTCATGTCGCCCACATCCACGTCCGGCGAGATGCCTGTACCACCGGCAAACTGCTCCTCCGCGTGTTGGTTCTCGTCGAGGAGGCGGAGGTTGTACTCCTGGTCAGCATGCGACTGCTGGAACACAGCCTCCCGTTTTGCCAACACCATGTCGATGTAGTGAGCACGGGCCTCGCCCATGGTGATGCCGGCATCAGCCAGGCAAGAACGGTGGCGCCGGATCGTCGTTGGTTGCCTCTTCCATTGGGGTGTTCGCAGCGTTGGCCTCCGGTGACCTCGGCCGACTACCGACCTGTCAGCCGACTGCAATGGCTGTGGTCTGCTTTTTCTGCTCGGATGAGAGGCTGTCCAATAGAGCTTTTGAGCTCGAGGAGGCCATGGCGGGCATGGTGCCGAGAGAAGAAAGAGAGTGGAGGAGGTTGGATGCGGCTATGGTCGGGCCTGGCGTTTAAATAGTGAGCGGATGGCAAGGCAAGCAACGAGGTGGTTAATGGTGGGCGGTAAACAGACGGACGGGTGGCGCCGAAACAGATTCCTCGGCAACCGCACATATTTAATGTAGGGAGGCGGACAGAGGTGTTGTCGTTTGAACGCGGAGCAGTCGCGTGCACCGTGATACGGGGCGGACGACGCTCTTGGCCAACGCGCCACTTCAATGCCGGAGCGCCGCAAGAGGTCGCGTCTGGTCTTGGCCGGCATGAACACGACACTGACGCTTTGGAGCGACTCTGACCACTTCGGACAAGAAAAGGCGTGGGTGAGGTGTGAGGGTTTGGGTGGGTCAAGGCTGTCAGATGCTTGTGTCGCAGCGCTATGGACTCCCGCAAAGCCTTGCCCTCATAGTTTGCTTCTAATTTATGGGGACGTCTGACCGCCGAATGGACCGATACAGACCCGTGTTGGATGATAAAACACGTCCAGACCATGTGGTCCGAACGATTGCGGGCGGTTTGAGAATCCGCATTGGAGATACCCCTGCCTCTGCAAGGAAAAAAATCAACGTTCATTCTAAATAGGAAAAAGTCTAAAATAAACCTTGAAGTTGTAGACAAAAGCTAAATCAAACCTTGAACTTTGAATCCCGAAAATTGGCACTCTGAACTTGTAATCCCGATCTATTTTCGACCCTAAACCTGTTTGGCACACCGGGAATATTACAATCCCGACCGGGATAACCAGCTACTCACACGGACAAGAATTTGGGCCGGCCCACTATAACAGAACAAGAATTCGTGAAGTTCAAAAAATGTTCGCATATTTCTAATATAGTTCAGAAGTTAAAAAAATGTTCCTGTTTTATATTTTTCACGAATTTAATTCATTTTGTGTTTTTAAAAATATATTTGGAATGCTGAAATTCTATTCACATTTTAAAAAAATTTGCTATTTAAAAATCACATTTGTCAAAAAAAGTTCCAAATTCCAACAGTTTTTCACATGCTATGAAAAAAGTTTCGGATTTTCATAATTGTGTCACATTTTTCGAATAATGTTTTGGAATTTCTTAAATTATTTCGTAAATAATGTTTTTAAAAAATGTTTCGGATTGTTGGCCGTGGACTCGACTGGGCCGGCCCACCAGACATAAAACGAGTTTCTTTCGTTTTCTTAACGCGCGACGTAATAATTCCAAAAAAGAAAAACATACCGTGGAGTCGAACTTGGGACCCGGCAGGGTTGACCTGATTTCGCTAGCCACTAGACCAGACGACTATGACTTACATAATAATAGGCCGAAAATATTTAATCAGAAACCAAAGCATCAAACTTTGAATTTTTTTTAGGGTCAAACAAGCATTGAAAACGTATTTATTTCTCATGTATTTAGCATCAAACTTTGGAAACATATTTAGCGTCGAACTTTGAAAACGTATTTAGGGTCAAACAAGTACTGTAAAAAAATGTTTGCATGTTGTGAAAAAATATGCATAATCTTAACAGAATATACGTGACATGTGTTTGAAAAAAGTCTATGCAAATTTAAAATGTTGAACCATATAAAAGAGTGTTCGTGTAGTTTTATAAAATGTTTATTGTCATTAAGAAAATGTAGAACATGTATTTGGAAAATATTACCATGTAGTCAAAAAAGTCTTGAAAACATTTAATTTTAAAATGTCCATAATGTATATGAAAATATCAAAAGTTTTCCAAATATTTAATGTGTGCGTTACAAATGTACATTAGGTACTGAGAAAAATTAGACATGTGTAAAAATGAAGAAAGAAAAGAAGACATAAAAGAAAAAAACTAAGATAAAAAAAATTAGTGTGCGCGCGTGAGTGACTGCGCTACTGAGCCGGCCCAGTTCAGCAATACCGGTTTAAAATAGACCGGGATTAGAGAGTTTGGTGTGCTGATTTCAGGGATTAGGAGTTCGGGGTTCGGTTTAGCTTTCGGCTATAAATTCAATGTTTGTTTTGGACTTTTTCCTTCTAAATATCCCAATGTGTTAAAAAAATTCATGTGTAACAAAAAAATGTTTATATATACTTAAAAGAAAACTTTTATTTATGAAAAAAAATGCTCCATCGTCCTGCTCACCTCCACGGTTCCACCATGCCCCGCGCCGGGCCCCGCCGTGAACTCTAGGAGTTGGAGGTTGTACTCCTGGTCGGCATGTGCTTGCTGGAACGCGGCCTCCCGCTCTGCCAACACCATGTTGGTGTAGTGAGCACACGCCTCTCCCATGGTGATGTTGACATGGGCTAGGCGAAGACGGTGGCGTCGGCTCGTCATTAGTCGGCTCTTCCATTAGGATGTTTGCAATGCTGGCCTCCGGTGAGCTCGCCCGTCTGCAGGCTGCAATGATGGCAATCTCCTTCTTCTGCTCAGATGAGAGGCTGTCCTAGAGAGCTTTAGAGCTCGGGGAGGCCATGGCGGGCGTGGTGTCGAGAGAAGAAAGGGAGTGGAGGAGGTTGGATGCGGCTATGGTCGGGCCTGGCGTTTAAATAGCGAGCAGATGGCAGGGCAAGCAACGAGGTGGTTAATGGTGGGCAGCAGATGAACGGACGGGTGGCGCCGGAATAGATTCCTCGGCAACAACACTATTTAATGTAGAAAGGCGGACGGACGGGCTGTCATTTGAACACGGAGCAGCCGCCTGCACCATGAAGTGGGGCGGGCTGCGCTCTTGGCCAACGCACCGCTTCAATGCCGGAACGCCACGAGAGGTCACGTTTACTCTTGGCCGGCATGAATGTGGCACTGACGCTTTGGAGCGGCTCTGGCCACTTCGGGCGGGAAAGGGCGTGGGCGAGGTGAGAGGCAGGGTTGTCAGACGCTTGCGTGACGGCAATCCGGACTTCCGCAAAGCCTTGCCCCCTTGATTTGCTTCCAATTTGTGGGAAAAAAGACGTTCGGACCATCAAATGAACCGATACAGATCCGCGTTGGATGACAAAACACATCCAGACCACGTGGTGCGGACGGTTACGGGCGGTTCGAGGGTTCGAGTTGGAGATGCCCTTACCTCTGCAAAATAAATGTTCAACATCTATTCTAAATATTCCAATGTGTTAAAAAAAGTTCATGTGTAACAAAAGAATATTTATATATACTCTAAAAGAAAACATTTATATTTATGAAAAAATGCTCCATCGTCCTGCTCACCTCCACGGTTCCACCATGCCTCGCGCCGCTCCCCGCCGTGAACTCTAGGAGCTCGGCGTTGATCTCCCCGACGCCGCACTAGCGGCTCCCGATTTCAAGACCAAATCCGGCTGTACCGACGAGTTTCCCGAGGTCCAGTGCTCCTCGCCGCCCGGCCGCCCCCACCACGTGCCCGCGGCTGGCACTCATCTCGGCCGCCGAGCGCCGAGTGGAGCTCACGCGCGCCGCGCTGGCGGACATCAAGTGGCAGGAAACCGCCGCTCGCCTCGCCGGCGAGGAGGTACGTCGCCTCGGAAGACACCGGGACGAGGTACGCGATGTCATATACTCCACGGGCACAGCTTGATGCTGCTGCACGTAACCCGTTCGACGTTTTGCCCTCGCTCGGCTGTCTGTACCGTGCGTACGCCCATCTGGGACTGCGTCCTGAGGTCGAGCTGGAGGGAGCGTGGGCAGCCCCCAGGCGCGCGCAGCCAGTGTACTGTAGGCGCCTGCAGTTGTGGTTGGCTGATGACTTCTATTTAGTGTATGTGGTAAAAGTAAAACGGTAGGGTGATTGAGTGCATGATCAATTCTATCAGTCACTGATCACGTGCTAGCATCTACTCCCTCTGTTCCAAAATAGATGACCCAACTTTGTACTAAGTTGGGTCATCTATTTTGGAACGGAGGGAGTATGTCCATCCTATCCGCTGTACTCCCTCCGTTCCTAAATATAAGTCTTTTTAGAGGTTTCAAATGAACTACAACATGCGGATGTATATAGACATATTTTAGAGGGTAGATTCACTCATTTTGCTTCGTATGTAGTCCCTTGTTGAAATCTCTAAAAAGACTTATATTTGTGAACGTAGGGAGTACAACTTTGCTTCGTGATGCATGTTGAGCCTAAGATCAACATGGGGATTGCTTATGAATTAGCCCCGCTGTGGATAAATCCTTGATGCAAATGGGATGTGATGCTTGATTGATTGGTTGGATAGATAGTGTAATGCTGCTACTAAATGTTTCTGTCGATGTTTATGAATAACTGAGTGCTTCAGCTGTGAGTTGATTCATCAGATTCCATACACGGATGTGAAGTGCTTCAGTGCATTTCTTGACGTTTTATGTTTTCGAGTGGTTGAAATTAGAAAAAAAAGGTGAAGCCATACACCGATACACGGATGGATATTCTTTCATGATAAAATTTACCTATGCACTTGAATTTAATTGCTGTGTTTGAAATTGTGAATTTGAATATGCTTCAATTATATGCATTAGAAATAGTTATATTTGAATTTTTGTGATGTCAAACATAGAGTAAAACATGAAATATTTGTGCAAATAGGACAAAGGCAAATTGGGCTGAGAAATAGGGGTTGTTGCTCGAGTTGTAGCCATTATTTTGGGGATCAGGAAATAGGGGGAGACCCCATTTGAGATTTAGAGGCTACTGCTGAACATGGTCTCTACATGCATCCCAAATTTTTGGACTTTTCACTCTCTGATTTGTAATTGCTATTTTTTCTGTTTGGTGGTCAGGTCCCATATGCAACAAACGATATTGGAAACTTTGCCGCATGTTTCAATTTACAATCAGTAGCAAACTTCAGTCCATATTAAAATATGCCTTGCTAACTAAATGTGCAATTTGTTAATTTTAGTAAAAACAACGTTCATTTTGAGTAGACTTGAACAATTGATTACATTTTCACACAACCGGTGATTTGATAGATCTTAGAATCACTTCACTCACGAATGTTCGTGTCTTGGTGTTTATATTTACACATAACAGTGCGCTTAGCGTGATTTTCTGAGATTTACAGATTTATCTTCAGTCTCGGCCGATTCATAGCCAGTGCACATGTTAGATCAAGCCGGCAGTGTTTCTTATTTACAATGTCACATTCCTGTGTGCAGGTGGATGTGGTGCATGTGTGGTACTTATCTCCAAGTATGACCTGGCTACTGACAAGGTGACTGAGTTCTCAGCGAGCTCCTGCCTGACGCTCGTTGGCAGCCTCAACCACTGCTCGGTGATCACCAGCGAGGGCATCGGCAATATCCGCGATGGCTTCCACCCAGTACAGCAGCGCCTCTCTGGCTTCCACGCCTCGCAGTGCGGCTTCTGCACTCCCGGCATGTGCATGTCCATCTTTTCTGCCCTCGTCAAGGCCGACAAGACCGGGGACCCCGCCCCACCGCTGGGATTCTCCAAGCTCACCTGCTCTGAGGCTGAGCATGCCGTCTCCGGCAACCTGTGTCGTTGCACCGGCTACCGGCCCATCATCGATGCCTGCAAGAGCTTTGCTGCTGACGTCGACCTCGAGGACCTTGGCCTCAATTCCTTCTGGAAGAAAGGTATCGACCGTGCCGATGTAGGCAAGCTACCGGGGTACTCCAGCGGCGCCATCTGTACCTTCCCTGAGTTCCTCAAGGCCGAGATCAAGGGTCAAACAAACGATGTTCCAGCCGCTACGTACGATGGCTGGTACCGTCCCAAGAGCATCCAGGATCTCCGCAACCTCTTCGACTCCAACTGGTTCAACGAAAACTCAGTTAAGATCGTGGCGTCAAACACCGGCGCCGGAGTGTACAAGGATCAAGACCTTTATGAAAAGTACATCGACATCAAAGGGATACCGGAGCTTTCGGTCATCAACAGGAGCAACAAGGGGGTGGAGATCGGGGCAGCCGTGTCCATCTCCAAAGCCATTGAGGTCTTCTCCGATGGCACTCCCGTATTCAGAAAGACCGCCGGTCACCTGAGCAAGGTGGCCTCGCCGTTCGTCCGGAACACGGCGACGATCGGAGGGAACGTGATCATGGCTCAGAGGCTGCCTTTCGCTTCAGACATCGTCACTGTCCTTCTTGCCGTCGGTTCGACAGTGACAATCCAGACGGCTTCCAAGATGCTGTGCCTGACACTGGAGGAGTTCTTGGAGCAACCTCCGTGTGACGCCAAGACCATATTGCTCACCATATTTGTCCCAGATTGGGGTTCAGACAGTGTCATCTTCGAGACCTCTCGTGCAGCTCCGAGACCGTTCGGCAATGCTGTGTCCTATGTGAATTCTGCATTCCTGGCAAGGACTTCAGGGGATGCAGCATCAGGGGAGCTCCTCATTGAGGATATCTGCCTCGCATTCGGAGCTTACGGCGTTGATCACGCCACCCGGGCTCGGAAGGTTGAAAAATTCCTGAAGGGGAAACCAGTGAGTGCACCTGTGGTACTTGAAGCGGTTCAGTTGCTGAAAGATGTTATCTCGCCGTCAGAAGGCACCACACACCCTGAGTACAGAGTCAGCTTGGCGGTCAGTTTCTTGTTCAGTTTCCTTTCTTCACTTAGTAACAACCTGAATGAACCTGCAAAGTCTATTGCTCCCAATGGCTCATGTGCCGAATCATCGCCTGAGAAGCATGATGAGGTTGCCAGCGATGGCTTGCCAATTCGCTCAAGGCAAGAACTGGTTTTCAATGATGAATACGAACCTGTCGGCAAGCCAATCACGAAAGCTGGGGCGGAGCTGCAAGCTTCTGGTATACTCCTAAACTCTTATTCCAGTATTTAGTGCAAGTGTTTCAATCAATTAATTTTCACTGTAGCTGTGTATGTACTAGACCTGGCACTTGAATTTTTAGCTTTCCATAGCTTGAGCTTCTTACAAAGTTTACGGTAATATAACTTATATTTTCTTCTGCATAGTTGAAACCAAGATCTTTTCTTTTTTTGAAGACTCAGATCATTTGGTAGTTACTTGTGTATATTGGTCCATCAGTGCAGGACCATCTGATATGCTTCATCCCTGCATTTCTATTCTGAAATATGCACTTGACAATATTCTTGGTCTTGTTCAGGGGAGGCTGTGTATGTTGATGACATCCCAGCTCCCAAGGATTGTCTCTACGGAGCATTTATCTACAGCACACACCCTCATGCCCATATAAAAGGTGTCAACTTCAAATCATCGTTGGCTTCCAAAAAGGTCATCACGGTTATCTCCGCAAAGGACATTCCAGCTGGTGGAAGAAATGTTGGATCCGCCTTCCCGATGCTAGGAGATGAAGCACTTTTCGGTGATCCGGTGTCTGAATTTGCTGGTCAGAATATTGGCATTGTGGTACCTACTTCTGAAACACTTGAACTCAATTTCAGCAAAATGCATAACCAGCAGTAGTATATTTGTACCCCGAATCCTAAGAGGTCATTTGAACTTATCGCATCATCATGTTTCTTTGCCATCACTCAGATCGCTGAAACACAGAAGTACGCTTATATGGCGGCGAAGCAAGCCATCATTGAGTATAGCACCGAGAATCTTGAGCCGCCAATTCTGACAATAGAGGACGCCATCCAACATAATAGTTACTTCCCTGTTCTCCCATTTTTGGCTCCTCAGCCAGTTGGGGACTTTGACCAAGGGATGTCTGAAGCGGATCACAAGATACTATCAGGAGAGGTACACACTTGATATTTAGGAGGCTGCATTCTTAGTTCCAGGCAAGGCCGAAATACTGACACCTAGTATCTTCTGTTTATTTCCGACAGATAAAACTTGAATCACAGTACTACTTCTACATGGAGACGCAGACCGCATTGGCCATCCCTGATGAAGATAACTGCATCACTGTCTACTCCTCGGCGCAGCTACCCGAGATCACGCAGAATGTCGTCGCGGACTGTCTCGGCATTCCGTACCACAATGTTCGCATAATCACCAGAAGAGTTGGAGGCGGCTTTGGTGGAAAGGCAATGAAAGGGTCCTATGTAAGTGCCCCATTGTATAACAACATGCGCATAAATTTATGAATGTAATGAAATTGTTGTGTGTTCTTCAGGTCGCATGTGCCTGTGCACTTGCAGCGTTCAAGCTGCGGCGCCCTGTCAGGATGTACCTCGACCGCAAGACCGACATGATCATGGCAGGTGGGCGGCACCCGATGAAGGTGAAGTACTCGGTTGGGTTCAAGTCGGACGGCACACTCACGGCATTATACGTCGACCTCGGGATGAATGCCGGGATATCACCAGACTTGAGCCCGTTGATGCCGGGTTGCACCATCGGTGCTTTGAAGAAGTACAACTGGGGTGCCCTTGCCTTCGACATCAAGTTGTGCAAGACCAACGTCTCGTCAAAGTCCGCAATGCGGGCGCCTGGCGACGTGCAAGGCTCCTTCATCGCGGAGGTCATCATCGAGCACGTCGCATCCGTGCTTGCGGCCAACCCCAACACCATCCGTAGGAAGAACCTCCACAACGTTGAGAGCCTCACGAAATTCTACGGTGATGCCGCGGGGGATGCCCCCACGTACAGCCTCGTCGACATCTTCGACAAGCTGGCCTTGTCGTCGGCGTACCGGAGCAGGGCGGAGGCAGTTGAATGGTTCAATGGCGGGAGCAGGTGGAGGAAGCGTGGCATCTCGTGTGTGCCCATCACCTATGAGGTGTCCCTTCGGCCGACGCCGGGGAAGGTGTCCATCCTGAACGACGGCTCAATCGCCGTGGAGGTCGGCGGCGTGGAGCTCGGGCAGGGGTTGTATACCAAGGTGAAGCAGATGACGGTGTTCGGGCTGGGGGAGCTCTGCCCTGACGCCGATGGGCTGCTCGGTAAGGTGCGCGTGATCCAGGTTGACTCACTGAGCATGATACAGAGCGGGTTCACCGGCGGGAGCACCACCTCCGAGACCAGCTGTGAGGCGGTCCGGCAGTCGTGCGCTGCGCTCGTTGAGCGCCTCAAGCCCATCAAAGAGGGTCTCGAGGCCAAGTCCGGCGCAGCAGCGCCATGGAGCTCCTTGATCGCCCAGGCGAAAATGGCGAGCATGAACCTGTCGGCACATGCCTTCTGGACGCCCGACCCAGCCTTTGTAAAATACCTCAACTACGGAGCCGCCGTCAGCGAGGTGGAAATCGATGTTCTGACTGGAGCGACGACGATCCTGAGGAGCGACCTCGTGTACGACTGCGGGCAGAGCCTGAACCCGGCGGTGGACCTTGGCCAGGTGAGCTCGCCACCAATCAACGCGGTCAGCTGATTGCTGGAAGATTGCTGTAATCTGAAATTATTTTTGGTTGATGGATCAGGTGGAAGGCGCATTCGTGCAAGGGGTTGGGTTCTTCACAAACGAGGAGTACACGACGAACGCCGACGGGCTGGTGGTGAACGACGGCACGTGGACGTACAAGATCCCGACGGTGGACACCATCCCAAAGCAGTTCAACGTGGAGCTCATCAGCAGCGCGCGCGACAAGAAGCGGGTACTCTCCTCCAAGGCGTCCGGCGAGCCGCCGCTGCTGCTGGCAGCGTCGGTGCACTGCGCCATGCGGGAGGCCATCAGAGCGGCTAGGAGGGAATTCTCGGTCAACTCGCCACTGACATTTCAGATGGATGTGCCGGCCACCATGGCGGACGTCAAGGAGCTCTGTGGCCTCGACGTCGTCGAGAGGCATCTCCAGCGCCTCTCCTCTGCCACCGCCAGGGCCTGATGATTCTTGCATGTAAGTTGTATAGTAACGTATACGAGCAAGGTTTGGGATGCTGAATAATGATCGGTCTGCTTGTGTGCTGCTGTGTATGTGTATAGAAGAGAGGAGACAATACAGCTATCGACTGGGCCAAATCGGACCTATTCCATTCATTGTCAAAAGTTAGCTCCAGTTGCTGTGATAATTATCTATTTTGGAGCTGATTTGAATAGTTTCTGAAAAGGTTTTCTAGAAACCACTTCTTCCGTTCCATAATATAAAAAACGCTTTTAAACGTTCTTATACTATGGGACGGAGGAAGTAGTTCAAAAGGCTCCCATGACGAAGGTTACGGGGATTTCTCCCTGCTGCGGCGATGGAAGAGGTTTTGGCTGTTTGCTACCGCGGCGGAGAAATACCCCAAAATCTTTAGCACTGCATAACGGAGATTTCCTGCTGAGGACATGTAGGGCAAGTTGTTGGGAGCGTTGACGTGGCAATGTCGAACTGGCTCGGCGACTCATTGGAGTACACGGGGTACACATTTGCACCGGAGCTAGCGCCCGGGCCCCAACAGCTTTGGCATTGATTCGCCGCGGGAAACAAGACGATGAGGACGACGAAGCGGTGAGAAGAGAGGCGAGTCGCTGGCAAGGGGGGCCCGCGGCTCTTCGCGCCAAAAACGATTTGCCCGGCGCCCCCGAGCGCCCCAGCGCGCCGGGTTCAGGTTGGGTCCGCCGGCACCAATTTCGACCCGAGCCGACGAAAACTGGACCCTTAAGGACGCGTCTGGGCCGATTTTTTGGCGCCGGCGGCCGAAAAATCACCCGAGGGACCTTGTTGGGGGCGCAGCTGGAAATGCTCTAAAAGCCCAGAGCTACACCCGCCTTTCGTCGAGTCGTGTCAGGCGATAGCATAGAGACCCCTCAAAAAAAAGGCGATAGCACGGATGAATAGATCACGGTCGAAAGAGACCAAACGGCGGCGTGTGGATCGATAGACCGTCATCACTCATCATGCATGATGGTGCGGTGAGGATGGTTGACACAGTGTGGGTGGGGCCCTCCTCCGGCGTCGTGCGTACGTGCATGAGGTGGACGCTATTGGCCTGTGTGGAGGGAGGCACGTAGTAGTAGCGCGCGGCGCTGTGCTTTGCCTGATTTGGTCGTGCCTGTCGTTCCGATCGGCCGGGGGCTAGTTCTACTACTCTACGCACGATTCACAGACGATGATGAAATCCAACCGGACAAGTTAATTATTGAAAAGGGCACCAGCCGCTCGATTGACCCATCGTGCAAAGATCGGTCATATGTATCATGCATGCATGGATCAGTTTCGTTTTTTTTCTTGCGCCTCTCATGGAAGTTTCGGCGGCGGACATGGGAGCATCTACAGCCGGACTCAGCAAATCCGGCCCCTCAAACGCCCGCGGACACAACCGATCGCGTCCGCGGATACTGACTGGACACGTCTCATATTTCCTTCTCCACGTACAACTCTCTCATATTCAACCCCTAAATCGGTACAAAAGCATGCAGTATATATAGCTACATACCATGTTCTATATTACTCAAATTTCGCCATTATGGGAGATGGCCTGAGTCGCCTGCGCCGGAGCCGCCAATGCCCAAACCTGGGCCGCCTGCGTTGCCTCCATCTGTTGCCGACGGCGACGCTTGGCCTTCGCAGCCGACTCCGAGCGGATGGAGTTCAGGATGACGTGTTGCTCCGGCCACACGCCCATGTCCTCCTCCATCATCGGCGCCTCCTCCTCTCCCACATCCAGCCGCGACGCCACCTTCGCCGGCTCCTGCTCCTCCTCCTCTTCCTCCTCCGCCGGCACCTCCTCCTCCACCTCCTCAAAATCCTCCTCCGATTCCAGAAGTAGCTGTGACAGCCTGGATTTGTCTTCTCTCTTTTTCCGGACTTTCTTTTGCATTTGAAGTTTTGAATCAATTCAAATGGACTTGAACACTTGGGCCTACCCTTAATTTTCACCCAAGTGACCCACTCACCTCTAACTCACCTTTCCTTCTCTGAAAAACTCCAACAAAAGCCCAAGGAATATTTTTCATAAAAGAAAAATATTCATTTTCTTCCCTGAAAAACACTTCAGAGAAGTATGCTCCAAAAGCAACCCCTAGTTTTCTTGCTCCAAAAATCCTGGAAAAATTCACAAATATTCTTTGAACCCTAGTGCACCTTCCTGAGGAAAAATACTGCATAACTTTTTGGAATATTTTCGCTACAGAAAATCATTTTTGTTCTGGACAGAATGACCACATTGCACAACAAGTATATTTTTGTTTGATCTTTTGGGGCCGATCTTTTCTGAGCTTGATCACCCTCCTAAGAGATTGCTAAACCCCAAAGCACAACCTTTAGTTGTCACTAGATTTTTCTCAGTGAAGCTCACAAGTTTCCGTCCAGAAACTTGCCAGGAAGAAAGCCACTCCCACAGTTCACCTGTGACCCAACCAACCGTGCAAAACAACCAAAACCACTAAGGACTACATGCCAGACATGGTGTTTGCGCTTAGCTCAGCCTGATGCCAAAGTTCATGTGGTGACCACGTTCGTCCAAGGGGGTTGGCATGCGGCCTACGCGCTCTGCGGTGCGCCATCGCCTCTGTTTCGCGCGTGCTCGCTGCCCTGGCCGCCGCACCTTGCCAAATCGCGTCCCCGTCCTCGTTTGCACCTCATTAACTCAGCCCTGGCACTCGTTGACGCCAGAGCTTGCCGCAGCGAGCACGGGCACCGCACGGCCAAGGCAACAATGTGCATGTGCCCCTGTGCTCGTTGCATACCGCACTCCTGTGCTCGTCGCTGCTCGTCTACAGCCCCCGCGTGATCTCCGGTGCTTTCTCCCCCTCTCACTGACGCCATTCATCGGTGGGCAACACTCCAGAGAGCTCTGGCGAGCTCTCGATCCCCGCCTCGGCCTCGCCTATAAATAGAGCTTCGCCGAGCTTGTTTCTCTCACACACACTCTCAGCCCACCTCCACAACACCGTAGGAAGCCGCAGCCCGGCCAGGAAGGCCTCTGGCCGCCGTCCCCGCCCCGAGCTCACCGGCGATCCCCGTCCTCTGCCCCCTCCCTCTCCAGAGCCGCTCGAGCCCCACTGAATTCTCCGGCGTGTCCGTCGTGGTCCGCTGGTGCCGTTGGAGATGCTGGACTGGTCCTGCTTCACCGGAATCGCCATCTCCGACGAGCTCCACCCGCTGCCGCCGCTAGAGAGCTTCGTTCCGACCCCATCCGGCCACCCTAGCCACGCTACGGGTACGGGCAGGTGCGCCTCGATCTCCTCTACAATCCTATCCTCTCAGATCTCATTGTCGGGCACTTCTCGCCAGAGAAAGCGCCATCGCCGCGCCGCCCGACTCTGCTTCTTCCCCCCCATCCGGCCTGACTGCTGGGGCCCCATGTCAGCCACTCAGGCCGCGCCCGAAGCGTTATGAGTGGTGGCGCCCAGTCGGTTTACGCCTTCGACGTCACCCCCCCTTCTGGTTTTCTTTTTTTCAAATTTAATCAAATTTGACCAGAACTTTGACCAGTAGTAACTCCTAATCTACAGGTACAAATGAGTTGATTCTTTTTGCATTGTGTTCTTACTGGAAAATCCTAGCAGCACACCCAAGATGGGATTTTTCTCTGCTGCCTAGAATTTCTGGTAATTTTTAGAAGTGTTCTTGATATTTTCTTTTTGTCTTTTTATTTATTTCCAGAAGGTGAAGCTTGTCTTGAAGGCATCCAGGAGGAGTGTGAAGCTCCTCTGCACTAAGGCAAGCCACAACAACATTTTCATGGTGTCGGGGGTTTGGTTCGACATATGCCAAGGGATGGCTTATCATGGTGGGAGCTAGTAAGACATCACCGGTGCCTGGAAACGGGATAAGGCGTAAACATGTACGCCGACGCATATTACCCAGGTTCGGGGCTCTCCTAGGAGATAACACCCCTAGTCCTGCTCTGCGGGGTCTCCGCATGGTCACTAGATCAACAAGAAGCTACAAACTTGCTCCTTGAGCTGTTTGGTTAGAGGAGGAAGAAGGGCTAGGCTAGCTCTACTCTTCTCTCTATATGTGTGTTTTCTCTAAGAAGTTGAACCCTTTGCATGGGTGCCCTGGGGGGTTTATATAGGCCTACCACCAGGGGTACAATGGTAATCCGGTCGGGTGTAGGTCCGGGCCGTCAATGTCTCTGGTCGCCGGCTTCTTCGCCGGCTGCTGGGGCCCGCCGACTGACGGGTCCCGTCGACTGTCGGACTCTCGACCGACAGGTAGGGCCCGTCGCTTGTGGGTCCTATTGGCTGCTCACCTCTGTAGCATTGCCTTTGATGACGAGGGCTTGGTCGGGGGGAGCGTGGCTACAGTACCGCCGCCTGGCGGGCGCTCACTATAGCCACACCCCGTCTTATCAGATTAATGGTGCACAAACTCCAAGGAAAAGCGAGGGCCGGCTGCTGGGAGTCGACCTCCCCCTATGCCGACTGGTCAGGGCTCGCCGTCTTCTGGCATCTCACGGACAGGTAGGGCCCGCCACCTGCGGGCCGTACCGACAGCCCGTCATGGGAGCATGGCTCCCTCTGTCATGGATGATGTCATGGGCTGCATGGCAACAGTGTGGTGCCGGGCTAGGGATGGCCACCCGGTACGCTGCACTGTGGCCACGTTCATTCCTGGATTCGGGGGTGGCAGGCTGCACTGTAGCCACGCCCCGTCTCATCGTTGTTATGTGGGTGCAAACTTTGAGGGCGCAAGGGTGGGCCGCCTGCTAGGAGCCGGCCGCTGTGGTGGCCGGCTGCTAGGAGTCGGCCCACGCTAGGGCCACTCTTTAGGCTTCACCGCCTTCTAGCAGCCGGCCACAAGAAGGAGGTCCCTTGTCTTCGATGTCTGAGGGACGCAGTCGGCCCCGATGTCTTGAAATATCATGGGGAGCAGATTGGGCTACCCATGGTCATTTACTCCAACAGTAGTCCCCGAAGCTGGTGGGGTGTCGCGGCTGAAAGGGTGAGAAGCCACATCAGCTTCCTACTCCGAGGAGCCGACAGTTAGGAGTCGACCATGATCAAGCATGCCGCCTGGTGATTCTGAAATGCAAAGGCGGGAGCTAGGTGGTGCGCTGGCCGGGCGCGAGGCCAGCCGCCCGCTGACCGCGCGCCACGCGGCACCAGCTAGCCGGGCCAGCCTGCCAGCCCACGTGCGCGACGGGACATCGCTGCAGGCTGGGGCCTGCCACTACCAGGCCTCGGCACGCACGCGGATCCGTTGTGGCCGAGGCAGACGGTTGGGATTCCAGGGCACAGTTAATGTGCGCTGTTACTGCGTGATAAATGCGGGGTCGTGGGGTTGTGGGTGCAGTTAATCCCACGACTCCCATGTCCCTCCCCCTCGGGTCCACCGCCAGGGGCTATAAGTAGGGGGACAAGGAGGGTGGAAGATGCACGCACGCCCTCCTCTCCCTTCGCCATTTCCCACTTCTTCTCTCTGATGCCGCCGCACCTCGCCGTCGCCGAGCCCATCCACCCCGCAACATCGTTGCTCCACCGCGGGCTTGCGTGTTTGTTGTCGCGCCGCGCCTCCATCGTTCTTCAAACTCTCATGGCCCGCGAGCGGGCAAGCGCCGACGCCTGGGATGGCTCCAACGTT
Source organism: Triticum aestivum (assembly GCF_018294505.1). NCBI lineage: Eukaryota > Viridiplantae > Streptophyta > Magnoliopsida > Poales > Poaceae > Triticum > Triticum aestivum. The sequence continues at coordinate 609,127,748 of NC_057807.1, read as the reverse complement.
CACGAGGATCACCTCGATTTCCTCCGCCAAATGCGGCGGCTGCATGGCGAGGGATTCATAGAGGTACGCACTCCTCCCAAGAGGGAGAACTCGCCAGCGCCGGAAGACGGCGAACACGTCGTCTTCCGGTCGCATTTCCTTTGCGGCTTCTTTCGCTCCTTCTTTCAGTTCTACCGACTCCAGCCGCATAACCTCACGCCGAACACGGTGGTGTGATGACCCACAAGTGTAGGGGATCTATCGTAGTCCTTTCGATAAGTAAGAGTGTCGAACCCAACGAGGAGCAGAAGGAAATGATAAGCAGTTTCCAGTAAGGTTTTCTGCAAGCACTGAAATTATAGGTGATAGATAGTTTTGTGATAAGATAAATAGTAACGAGCAACAAGTAAAATAAAGTAAATAAAGTGCAGCAAGGTGGCCCAATCCTTTATGTAGCAAAGGATAAGCCTGGACAACTTCTAATAATGATAAAGGAGCTCCCGAGGACACATTGGGAATTATCGTCGAGCTAGTTTTCATCACGTTCATATGATTCGCATTCGGTACTTTGATAATTTGATATGTGGGTGGACCGGTGCTTGGGTACTGCCCTTACTTGGACAAGCATCCCACTTATGATTAACCCCTATTGCAAGCATCCGCAACTACAACAAAAGTATTAAGGTAAACCTAACCATAGCATGAAACATGTGGATCCAAAACAGCCCCTAACGAAGCAACACATAAACTAGGGTTTAAGCTTCTGTCACTCTAGCAACCCATCATCTACTTATTACTTCCCCATGCCTTCCTCTAGGCCCAAATAATGGTGAAGTGTCATGTAGTCTATGTTCACATAACACCACTAGAGGAAAAGACAACATACATCTCATCAAAATATCGAACGAATACCAAATTCACATGACTACTAATAGCAAGACTTCACCCATGTCATCAGGAACAAACGTAACTACTCAGAAAGCATATTCATGTTCATGATCAGAGGAGTAATAATATGCATAAAGGATCTGAACATATGATCTTCCACCAAGTAAACCAATAAGTATCAACTACAAGGAGTAATCAACACTACTAGCAACCCACAGGTACCAATTTGTGGTTTTGGATACAAGATTGGATACAAGAGATGAACTAGGGTTTTAGAGGAGATGGTGCTGGTGAAGGTGTTGATGGAGATTGACCCCCTCTCTATGAGAGGATCGTTGATGATGATTTCCCCCTCCCGGAGGGAAGTGTCCCCGGCAGAACAGCCCCGCCAGAGCCCTAGATAGATTCCGCCAAGGTTCCGCCTCATGGCGGCGGAGTTTCATCCCATAAGCTTGCCCACGATTTTTTCTAGGGTAAAAGTGATGATATAGCAGAAGATGGACGCCGGAGGCCCACTAGGGGGCCCAGGAGATAGGGGGCGCGCCCTATAGGGGGGCGCCCCCTGTCTCTTGGACTGGGTGTGGGCCCCCTGGCCTATTTCTTTCGCTCAGAAATTCTTATAAATTCTAAAAAGTTGTTTCGTGGAGTTTCAGGACTTTTGGAGTTGTGCAGAATAGGTTCCAACGTTTGCTCCTTTTCCAGCCAGAATTCCAGCTGCCGGCATTCCCCCTCTTCATGGTAAACCTTGTAAAATAAGAGAGAATAGCCATAAGTATTGAGATAAAATGTGTAGTAACAGCCCATAATGCAATAAATATTGATATAAAAGCATGATGCAAAATGGACGTATCAACTCCCCCAAGCTTAGACCTCGCTTGTCTCAAGCGGAAGCCGAAAAATCGAAAAATATGTCCACATGTTTAGAGATAGAGGTGTCGATAAAAATAAAATACGGACATGAGGGCATCATGATCATTCTAATAACAGCAACATAATGTAGATTTTGTCAGATGATTTCCTATGCTCAAGTAACAAGCCATTCACAATGTCAAGTATGGTTCAAAAACTTCATTGGGAACTAAAAAACTATAATCTCAGTCATTGAAGCAATTGCAATTTATCGTAACATCAGAAAGAGTCAACAATGGAGCTTTTCAGCGAGTCCACATACTCAACTATCATATAGTCTTCTACAATTGCTAACACTCACGCAATACTTGTGGTTATGGAGTTTCAGCCGGAAACTTGAGAAAGATATGGGCTTATTGTGTTGCCTCCCAATGTATTCACCTTTAGGTGATGTCAACAATAATAGCCCATGCTAACGAACATCCAATTGGATATATGTATCACGATCTTTCAAACACGAGGAGCTTGCCAAAGGATAAAATGAAAAAGGGAAAGGTGAGGATCACCTTGACTCAAGCATAAAGTAAAAACATAAAGTAAAAGATAGGCCCTTCGCAGAGGGAAGCAGAGGTTGTCATGCGTGTTTAGGGTTGATGCATGAAATCTTAATGCAAAAGAACATCACTTTATATTGCCCCTTGTGTGTGGACCTTTATTATGCAGTCCGTCGCTTTTATTACTTCCACAACAAGTTCGTACAAAGCTTATTTTCTCCGCACTAATAAGTCATACATAATTAGAGAGCAATTTTTATTGCTTGCACCGATGACAACTTACTTGAAGGATCTTACTCAAGCCATAGGTAGATATGGTGGACTCTCATGGCAAGACTGGGTTTAAGGGTATTTGGAAGCACAAGTAGTATCTCTACTTGGTGCTAGGAATTTGGCTAGCATGAGGGGGAAAGGCAAGCTCAACATGTTTGGAAGGTCAATGACAATATACTTTAACTGAGATGTCGGAAAACATAAACCATTACGTTGTCTTCCTTGTCCAACATCAACTCTTTTAGCATGTCATACTTAATGAGTGCTTCACAATCATAAAAGATGTCCAAGATAATATATTTATATGTGAACCCCTCTTTCCTTATCACTTCCTATTAATTGCAACGATGACCAAGGCTACGTTCATCAACTCCCAACAATTTTTATGCCTCATACTTTCTATGTGTGAAGTTATCACTATCCATAAGATCAATATGAAATCTTTTATTCTTTCTACTTTCTCAAGATCATAGCACATAGCAAAGCCCTTGACTCAACACTAATCTTTATTATAAATAGCTAACGGACCCGATTACATAAAGAGATCACAAAGCAAAACTCAAACAACTTGATATCAAAACTTCTAGATCAAGATACTACTAAAAGGATCGAACTAAATAAGGCGGTAAAGATAGGAGTGTGATGGTGATATGATACCGGGGCACCTCCCCCAAGCTTGGCAGTTGCCAAGGGGAGTGCCCATACCCATGTGATTATGTCCTCGGAGGTGGTGAAGTAGGAGTTGTTGATGATGTAGGCTTGTCATCCGTCTTCCAAGGCATGGGCTCTCCATCATAGAAGGATGACCGAGTCTCCGGGATCCTTAAATCTGCAGCCAAACTCATCCTCTTGAATCTATATTCATACTCACAGTTCTGATTCTACAGGTCATAGATCTGGGCTTGGAGGTGCTCGATTTTCTCTTGAAACTTGAAGATGGTCTCCCCAATGACTTTGGCATCTAGCTTATGGTTATTGGTGAACTCCGTGATCATCATCTGGTTGGCGTTGAGTCCACGCTCCACCATCCCTTGGCACTTGAAAACTTGCTGCTCCACGGCTTCGAGCTTTTTCTCCACGCTCCCGGTATGCCTTGGTCCCTCCACATCGCGGATGTGCAGCACCCCCCCACGCATCTCAATGGTTTGAGGGTGTTGCAACACCTCCAAAAGATAGGGGTTGATAACCCTCTCGAAAAACTTGTCCTTGGGAGCGCTTGGAGACGACATGATGCTCTTAGATCTGAAACAGAAATAGCTCGAAACGAAAACAGAGGATATTTGCATGATACGGTGGTCAAAACCTTTGGAAGTATATATAATGATTTTTTACCGACCAAAATACGTAACGTGCAGGAAAACGGAGTCCGGGAGGCACACGAGGTGCCCACGAGACAGGGGGCGCCCTACAGGGGGGGGCACCCTCCACTCTCGTGGGAGCCTCGTGTCCCTTTCGGACTACTTCTTTCTTCCTAAAATTCTTAAATATTCCAAAAGTGATAAAAATTGCCATTGGAGTTGTTTTGGAGTCGGTTTACTTACCGTACCACATACCTATGACTTTTCGGAGTCTGGAACATTCTAGAAAGTGTCCCTTATGTATTCCTCAGGGGTTACGGTTTCAATAATATTAGTTTCAACATTGATAGGATTACCTGAAATATAGTGTTTAATTCTTTGACCATTTACCACCCTCGGATTTGTGCCTTCAAAGTTGTTGATTTTTATGGCACCAAAACGATAGACCTCCTTGATAACGTAGGGACCTTCCCATTTTGAGAGAAGTTTTCCTGCAAAAAATCTTAAATGAGAGTTGAATAATAACACATAATCTCCTACGTTAAACTCACGCTTTTGTATCCTCTTATCATGCCAGTGTTTGACTTTTTCTTTGAAAAGCTTGGCATTCTCATAGGCTTGGGTTCTCCATTCATCAAGTGAGCTAATATCAAATAACCTCTTCTCACCGGCAAGCGTGAAGTCATAATTGAGATCTTTAATAGCCCGATATGCTTTATGTTCAAGTTTAAGAGGTAAATGACACGCTTTTCCATAAACCATCTTATACGGAGACATACCCATAGGATTTTTGTATGCAGTTCTATAGGTCCATAATGCATCATCAAGTTTTTTGGACCAATTCTTTCTAGATCTATTCACAGTCTTTTGCAAAAATTAATTTGAGCTCTCTATTGCTCAACTCTACTTGACCACTAGACTGCGGATGATAAGTAGATGCTATTCTATGATTGACATCATACTTAGCGAGCATCTTACGGAAAGCACCATGAATGAAATGTGAATCACCATCAGTCATAAGATATCTAGGGACTCCAAACCTCGGAAAAATAACTTCTTTAAGCATTTTAATAGAAGTATTATGATCAGCACTACTAGTTGGAATAGCTTCTACCCACTTAGTAACATAATCAACGGCAACTAAAATATGTGTATAACCATTAGAGGTAGGAAAAGGCCCCATATAATCAAAGCCCCAAACATCAAACGGTTCAATAACAAGAGAATAATTCATAGGCATTTCTTGACGTCAACTAATGTTACCTATTCTTTGACATTCATCACAAGATAAGACAAACTTACGAGCATCTTTGAAGAGAGTAGGCCAATAAAAACCAGATTGTAGTACCTTGTGTGCAGTTCTATCAGTAGGCCAATAAAAACCAGATTGTAGTACCTTGTGTGCAGTTCTATCTCCAACGTGGTGTCCTCCATAAGATTCAGAGTGACACTTACGTAGAATATGTTCTTGTTCATGCTCAGACACACACCGTCTAATAACACCATCTACTCCTTCTTTATACAGGTGTGGATCATCCCAGAAGTTATGTCTTAAATCATAAAATAACTTTTTCTTTTGGTGGTATGTGAAACTAGGCGGTAAATATTTAGCAACAATGTAATTAGCATAATCAGCATACCAAGGAGCAGTACGAGAAGCATTGACGACCACTAATTGTTCATCAGGAAAGCTATCATTAATAGGTAGTGGGTCATCAAGAACATTCTCTAACCTAGACAAGTTATCTGCAACGGGGTTCCCAGCTCCCGTTCTATCAATAATATGCAAGTCAAATTCTTGGAGCAAGAGAACCCATCTAATGAGTCTAGGCTTAGCATCTTTCTTTTCCATAAGATATTTAATAGCAGCATGATCAGTGTGAATAGTAACTTTGGAATCAACAATATAAGGTCTGAACTTATCACATGCAAACACAACTGCTAAGAACTCTTTTTCAGTAGTAGCATAATTTCTCTGGGCAGTATCAAGAGTCTTACTTGTTTGAAATATGCCCTAGAGGCAATAATAATAGGATTATTATTATATTTCCTTGTTCATGATAATTGTCTTTTATTCATGCTATAATTGTATTATCCGGAAATTGTAATACACGTGTGAATACATAGACCACAATACGTCCCTAGTAAGCCTCTAGTTGACTAGCTCGTTGGTCAACAAATAGTCATGGTTTCCTGACTATGGACATTAGATGTCGTTGACAATGGGATCACATCATTAGGAGAATGATGTGATGGACAAGATCCAATCCTAAGCATAGCACAAAGATCGTGTAGTTCGTTTTGCTAGAGCTTTTCCTATGTCAAGTATCTCTTCCTTAGACCATGAGATCGTGTAACGCCCGGATACCGTAGGAGTGCTTTGGGTGTACCAAACGTCACAACGTAACTGGGTGACTATAAAGGTGCACTACAGGTATCTCCGAAAGTGTCTGTTGGGTTGACACGGATCGAGACTGGGATTTGTCACTCCGTGTTACGGAGAGGTATCACTGGGCCCACTCGGTAGTGCATCATCATAATGAGCTCAAGGTGACCAAGTGTCTGGTGGATCATGCATTACGGTACGAGTAAAGTGACTTGCCGGTAACGAGACTGAACGAGGTATTGGGATACCGATGATCGAGTCTCGGGCAAGTAACATACCGTCTGACAAAGGGAATAGTATACGGGGTTGCTTGAACCCTCGACATCATGGTTCATCTGATCAGATCATCGAGGAGTATGTGGGAGCCAACATGGGTATCCAGATCCCGCTATTGGTTATTGACCGGAGAGCCGTCTCGGTCATGTCTGCATGTCTCCTGAACCCGTAGGGTCTACACACTTAAGGTTCGGTGACGCTAGGGTTGTATGAATATGAGTATGCAGCAAACCGAATGTTGTTCGGAGTCTCGGATGAGATCCCGGACGTCACGAGGAGTTCCGGAATGGTCCGGAGGTAAAGCAAACTATATAGGAAGTGTTGTTTCGGCCATCGGGAAAGTTTCGGGGTCACCCGGTATTGTACCGGGACCACCGGAAGGGTCCCAGGGGTCCACCGGGTGGGGCCACCTATCCCGGAGGGCCCCGTGGGCTGAAGTGGGAGGGGAACCAGCCCCTAGTGGTCTGGTGCGCCCCCCCTTGGGCCCCCCCTGTGCCTAGGGTTGGAAACCCTAGGTGGGGGGGGGGGGCGCACCACTTGCCTTGGGGGGCACTCCACCCCCCTTGGCCGCCGCCCCCCCCTTGGGAGATTGATCTCCCAGGGCCGACGCCCCCCTGGGGGCCTATATAAAGGAGGGCAAGGGGGAGGTCAGCCGCACCCCAAGTCTTGGCACCTCCCTCCCCCTGCTACACCTCGTCCTCCTCCCGCAGCAGCTTGGCGAAGCCCTGCCGGAGTTCTGCTGCATCCACCACCACGCCGTCGTGCTGCTGGATCATCATCAACCTCTCATTCCCCCTTGCTGGATCAAGACGTAGGAGACGTCACGCTGACCGTACGTGTGTTGAACGCGGAGGTGCCGTCCGTTCGGCGCTAGGATCTCCGGTGATAGGATCACGACGAGAACGACTACTTCAACCCCGTTCTTTTGAACGCTTCCGCTCGCGATCTACAAAGTGGTATGTAGATGCATCTCCCCTTTCACTCGTTGCTTTGATGAACTCATAGATGGATCTTGGTGAAACTGTAGGAAAAATTTTATTTTCTGCAACGTTCCCCAACAGTGGCATCATGAGCTAGGTCTATGCGTAGTTCTCTATTGCACGAGTAGAGCACAATTTTGTTGTGGGCGTAGATCTTGTCAACTTGCTTGCCGCTACTAGTCTTTTCTTGCTTTAGCGGTATTATGGGATGAAGCGGCCCGGACCGACCTTACACGTACGCTTACGTGAGACAGGTTCCACCGGCTGACATGCACTAGTTGCATAAGGTGGCTAGCGGGTGTCTGTCTCTCCTACTTTAGTTGGAGCGGATTAGATGAAAAGGGTCCTTATGAAGGGTAAATAGAAGTTGACAAAAAATCACGTTGTGATTATTCGTAGGTAAGAAAACGTTCTTGCTAGAACCCAATTGCAGCCACGTAAAAGATGCAACAACAATTAGAGGACGTCTAACTTGTTTTTGCAGCAATTGTCATGTGATGTTATATGGCCAGAAGTTGTGATGAATGATGAATGATATATTGTGATGTATGAGATCATGTTCTTGTAATAGGAATCACGACTTGCATGTCGATGAGTATGACAACCGGCAGGAGCCATAGGAGTTGTCTTTATTTTTTGTATGACCTGCGTGTCATTGAAGAACGCCATGTAAATTACTTTACTTTATTGCTAAACGCGTTAGCCATAGAAGCAGAAGTAGTCGTTGGCGTGACAACTTCATGAAGACACAATGATGGAGATCATGATGATGGAGATCATGGTGTCATGCCGGTGAGGAATATGATCATGGAGCCCCGAAGATGGAGATCGAAGGAGCTATATGATATTGGCCATATCATGTCACTACTATATAATTGCATGTGATGTTTATTATGTTTTATGCATCTTGTTTACTTAGAACGGCGGTAGTAAATAAGATGATCCCTATAATAATTTCAAGAAAGTGTTCCCCCTAACTGTGCACCATTGCTAAAGTTTGTCGTTTCGAAGCACCACGTGATGATCGGGTGTGATATATCCTTACGTTCACATACAACAGGTGTAAGATAGATTTACACATGCAGAACACTTAGGGTTAACTTGACGAGCCTAGCATGTACAGACATGGCCTCGGAACACAGAGACCGAAAGGTCGAACATGAGTTGTATGGAAGATACGATCAACATGGAGATGTTCACCGATGATGACTAGTCCGTCTCACGTGATGATCGGACACGGCCTAGTCGACTCGGATCGTGTAACACTTAGATGACTAGAGGGATGTCTAATCTGAGTGGGAGTTCATTAAATAATTTGATTAGATGAACTTAATTATCATGAACTTAGTCTAAAACTTTTGCAAAATATGTCTTGTTGATCAAATGGCCAACGCTCATGTCAACATGAACTTCAACGCGTTCCTAGAGAAAACCAAGCTGAAAGATGATGGCAGCAACTATTCGGACTGGGTCCGGAACCTCAGGATCATCCTCATAGCAGCCAAGAAAGATTATGTCCTAGATGCACCGCTAGGTGAAGCACCCATCCTAGAGAACCAAGACGTTATGAACACTTGGCAATCACGTGCTGATGATTACTCCCTCGTTCAGTGTGGCATGCTTTACAGCTTAGAACCGGGGCTCCAAAAGTGTTTTGAGAAGCACGGAGCATATGAGATGTTCGAGGAGCTGAAAATGGTTTTCCAAGCTCATGCCCGGGTCGAGAGATATGAAGTCTCCAACAAGTTCTATAGTTGTAAGATGGAGGAAAACAGTTCTGTCAGTGAGCACATACTCAAAATGTCTGGGTTGCACAACCGTCTGTCCCAGTTGGAGATCAACCTCCCGGAAGAGGCGGTCATTGACAGAATCCTTCAGTCGCTCCCACCGAGCTACAAGAGCTTTGTGTTGAACTACAATATGCAGGGGATGGTGAAGACCATTCCAGAAGTATTCTCAATGCTGAAGTTAGCAGAGGTTGAAATCAAGAAAGAACATCAAGTGTTGATGGTCAATAAGACCACTAAGTTCAAGAAGGGCAAGGGTAAGAAGAACTTCGAGAAGGACGGCAAAGATGTTGCCGCGCCCGGTAAGCCAGTTGCTGGGAAGAAGTCAAAGAATGGACCCAAGCCTGAGACTGAGTGCTTTTATTTCAAGGGGAAGGGTCACTGCAAGCGGAACTGCCCCAAATACTTAGCGGACAAGAAGGCCGGCAACACTAAAGGTATATTTGATATACATGTAATTGATGTGTACCTTACCAGTATTCGTAGTAACTCCTGGGTATTTGATACCGGTGCCGTTGCTCACATTTGTAACTCACAGCAGGAGCTGCGGAATAAGCGGAGACTGGCGAAGGACGAGGTGACGATGCGCGTCGGGAATGGTTCCAAGGTTGATGTGATCGCCGTCGGCACGCTACCTCTACATTTACCTACGGGATTAGTTTTAAACCTCAATAATTGTTATTTAGTGCCAAGTTTGAGCATGAACATTGTATCTGGATCTCGTTTGATGTGAGATGGCTGCTCATTTAAATCTGAGAATAATGGTTGTTCTATTTATATGAGAGATATGTTTTATGGTCATGCCCCGATGGTCAATGGTTTATTCTTAATGAATCTCGAACGTAATGTTACACATATTCATAGTGTGAGTACCAAAAGGTGTAAAGTTGATAACGATAGTCCCACATACTTGTGGCACTGCCGCCTTGGTCACATTGGTGTCAAGCGCATGAAGAAGCTCCATGCTGATGGACTTTTAGAGTCTCTAGATTATGAATCATTTGACACATCCGAACCATGCCTCATGGGCAAAATGACCAAGACCCCGTTCTCCGGAACAATGGAGCGAGCAACCAACTTATTGGAAATCATACATACTGATGTGTGTGGTCCAATGAGCGTTGAGGCTCGCGGAGGATATCGTTATGTTCTCACTCTCACCGATGACTTGAGTAGATATGGGTATGTCTACTTGATGAAACACAAGTCTGAGACCTTTGAAAAGTTCAAGGAATTTCAGAATGAAGTAGAGAATCAACGTGACCGAAAGATAAAGTTCTTACGATCGGATCGTGGAGGAGAATATTTAAGTCACAAATTTGGTACACACTTAAGAAAATGTGGAATCGTTTCACAACTCACGCCGCCTGGAACACCTCAGCTTAATGGTGTGTCCAAACGTCGTAATCACACTCTATTGGATATGGTGCGATCTATGATGCCTCTTACCGATTTTCCGCTATCATTTTGGGGATACGCTCTAGAGACAGCTACATTCACTTTAAATAGGGCACCGTCTAAATCCGTTGAGACGACACCGTATGAATTATGGTTTGGGAAGAAACCTAAGCTGTCGTTTCTGAAAGTTTGGGGATGCGATGCTTATGTCAAGAAACTTCAACCTGAAAAGCTCGAACCCAAGTCGGAAAAATGCGTCTTCATAGGATACCCTAAGGAAACCATTGGGTATACCTTCTACTTCGGATCCGAGGGCAAGATCTTTGTTGCCAAGAACGGATCCTTTCTGGAAAAAGAGTTTCTCTCGAAAGGAGTAAGTGGGAGGAAAGTATAACTCAATGAAGTACTACCTCTTGAACCGGAAAGTAGTGCAGCTCAGGAAAACGTTCTTGTGGTGCCTACACCGAATGGAGAGGAAATTAATGATGATGATCATGGTACTTCTGATCAAGTTGCTACTGAACTTCGTAGGTCCACAAGGACACGTTCCACACCAGAGTGGTATGGCAACCCTGTCCTGGAAATCATGTTGTTAGACAATGGTGAACCTTCGAACTATGAAGAAGCGATGGCGGGCCCAAATTCCAACAAATGGCTAGAAGCCATGAAATCCGAGATAGAATCCATGTATGAAAACAAAGTATGGACTTTGACTGACTTGCCCGATGATCGGCGAGCGATAGAAAACAAATGGATCTTTAAGAAGAAGATGGACGCGGATGGTAATGTCACCATCTATAAAGCTCGACTTGTTGCTAAGGGTTATCGGCAAGTTCAAGGGATTGACTACGATGAGACTTTCTCTCCCGTAGCGAAGCTTAAGTCCGTCCGAATCATGTTAGCAATTGCTGCATACTATGATTATGAGATATGGCAGATGGACGTCAAAACGGCATTCCTTAACGGGCATCTTAAGGAAGAATTGTATATGATGTAGCCGGAGGGTTTTGTCGATCCTAAGAATGCTAACAAAGTATGCAAGCTCCAGCGATCCATTTATGGGCTGGTGCAAGCATCTCGGAGTTGGAACATTCGCTTTGATGAGATGATCAAAGCGTTTGGGTTTATGCACACTTATGGAGAAGCCTGCGTTTACAAGAAAGTGAGTGGGAGCTCTGTAGCATTTCTCATATTATATGTAGATGACATACTTTTGATGGGAAATGATATAAAATTCTTGGACAACATTAAGGCCTACTTGAATAAGTGTTTTTCAATGAAGGACCTTGGAGAAGCTGCTTACATATTAGGCATCAAGATCTATAGGGATAGATCGAGACGCCTCGTAGGTCTTTCACAAAGCACATACCTTGATAAGATTTTGAAGAAGTTCAAAATGCATCAGTCCAAGAAAGGGTTCTTGCCTGTACTGCAAGGTGTGAGATTGAGCTCAGCTCAATGCCCGACCACGGCAAAAGATAAAGAAGAGATGAGCGTCATCCCCTATGCCTCAGCCATAGGATCTATTATGTATGCCATGCTGTGTACCAGACCTGATGTAAACCTTGCCGTAAGTTTGGTAGGAAGGTACCAAAGTAATCCCAGCAAGGAACACTGGACAACGGTCAAGAATATCCCGAAGTACCTGAAAAGGACAAAGGACACGTTTCTCGTTTATGGAGGTGACGAAGAGCTCGTCGTAAAGGGTTACGTCGACGCTAGCTTCGACACAGATCTGGATGACTCTAAGTCACAAACCGGATACGTGTATATGTTGAATGGTGGAGCAGTAAGCTGGTGCAGCTGCAAGCAGAGCGTCGTGGCGGGATCTACATGTGAAGCGGAGTACATGGCAGCCTTGGAGGCAGTGCATGAAGCAATTTGGGTGAAGGAGTTCATCACCGACCTAGGAGTCATACCCAATGCGTCGGGGCCGATCAAACTCTTCTGTGACAACACTGGAGCTATTGCCCTTGCCAAGGAGCCCAGGTTTCACAAGAAGACCAGGCACATCAAGCGTCGTTTCAAATCCATCCATGAAAATGTTCAAGATGGAGACATAGATATTTGCAAAGTACATACGGATCTGAATGTCGCAGATCCGTTGACTAAACCTCTCTCGCGAGGAAAACATGATCAACACCAGAACTCTATGGGTGTTCGATTCATCACAATGTAACTAGATTACTGACTCTAGTGCAAGTGGGAGACTATTGGAAATATGCCCTAGAGGCAATAATAATAGGATTATTATTATATTTCCTTGTTCATGATAATTGTCTTTTATTCATGCTATAATTGTATTATCCGGAAATCGTAATACACGTGTGAATACATAGACCACAATACGTCCCTAGTAAGCCTCTAGTTGACTAGCTCGTTGGTCAACAGATAGTCATGGTTTCCTGACTATGGACATTAGATGTCGTTGACAACGGGATCACATCATTAGGAGAATGATGTGATGGACAAGACCCAATCCTAAGCATAGCACAAAGATCGTGTAGTTCGTTTTGCTAGAGCTTTTCCAATGTCAAGTATCTCTTCCTTAGACCATGAGATCGTGTAACTCCCGGATACCGTAGGAGTGCTTTGGGTGTACCAAACATCACAACGTAACTGGGTGACTATAAAGGTGCACTACAGGTATCTCCGAAAGTGTCTGTTGGGTTGACACGGATCGAGACTAGGATTTGTCACTCTGTGTTACGGAGAGGTATCACTGGGCCCACTCGGTAGTGCATCATCATAATGAGCTCAAGGTGACCAAGTGTCTGGTAACGGGATCATGCATTACGGTACGAGTAAAGTGACTTGCCGGTAATGAGACTGAACGAGGTATTGGGATACCGACGATCGAGTCTCGGGCAAGTAACATACCGTCTGACAAAGGGAATAGTATACGGGGTTGCTTGAACCCTCGAAATCGTGGTTCATCCGATGAGATCATCGAGGAGTATGTGGGATCCAACATGGTTATCCAGATCCCGCTATTGGTTATTGACCGGAGAGCCGTCTCGGTCATGTCTGCATGTCTCCCGAACCCATAGGGTCTACACACTTAAGGTTCGGTGACGCTAGGGTTGTATGAATATGAGTATGCAGCAAACCGAATGTTGTTCGGAGTCCCGGATGAGATCCCGGACGTCACGAAGAGTTCCGGAATGGTCCCGAGGTAAAGAAAACTATATAGGAAGTGCTGTTTCGGCCATCGGGAAAGTTTCGGGGTCATCCGGTATTGTACCGGGACCACCGGAAGGGTCCCGGGGGTCCACCGGGTGGGGCCACCTATCCCGGAGGGCCCCGTGGGCTGAAGTGGGAGGGGAACCAGTCCCTAGTGGGCTGGTGCGCGCCCCCCTTGGGCCCCCCTGCGCCTAGGGTTGGAAACCCTAGGTGGGGGGGGGGGTGGCGCACCACTTGCCTTGGGGGGCACTCCACCCCCCTTGGCCGCCGCCCCCCCTTGGGAGATTGATCTCCCAGGGCCGGCGCCCCCCCTGGGCCTAAACAAAGGAGGGCAAGGGGGAGGGCAGCCGCACCCCAAGTCTTGGCGCCTCCCTCCCCCCTGCTACACCTCGTCTTCCTCCCGCAGAAGCTTGGCGAAGCCCTGCCGGAGTTCTGCTGCATCCACCACCACGCCGTCGTGCTACTGGATCATCATCAACCTCTCCTTCCCCCTTTCTGGATCAAGACGGAGGAGACGTCATGCTGACCGTACGTGTGTTGAACGCGGAGGTGCCGTCCGTTCGGCGCTAGGATCTCCCGGTGATAGGATCACGGCGAGAACGACTACTTCAACCCCGTTCTTTTGAACGCTTCCGCTCGCGATCTACAAAGTGGTATGTAGATGCATCTCCCCTTTCACTCGTTGCTTAGATGAACTCATAGATGGATCTTGGTGAAACCGTAGGAAAATTTTTATTTTCTGCAACGTTCCCCAACATTACTAGCATACTGGATAACATTCACTTTCTTATCGACTCTTTGCCCTAAAACAACACCTACAGCATAATCACTAGCATCGCACATAATTTCAAAAGATAAATTCCAATCAGGTGGCTGAACAATAGGTGCAGTGATCAAAGCTTTCTTAAGCACTTCAAATGCTTCTACACAATCATCATGAAAGACAAAAGGAATATCTTTTTGCAATAAATTAGTCAGAGGCCTAGAGATTTTAGAAAAGTCCTTAATGAACCTCCTATAAAAACCGACATGACCAAGGAAACTTCTTATACCTTGTATGCCCTTGGGACATGGCATCTTTTCAATAGCATCAACTTTGGCTTTATCAACTTCAATACCTCTCTCGGAGATCTTGTGCCCCAAGACAATGCCTTCATTAACCATAAAGTGACACTTTTCCCAATTCAGGACAAGATTAGTGTCTTCGCATCTCTGCAAAACTCGATCAAGGTTGCTCAAACAATCATCAAAAGAGGATCCTGAGAAGTCATCCATGAATACCTCACAAATCTTTTCACAAAAATCAGAGAATATAGCCATCATGCATCTTTGAAAGGTAGTAGGTGCATTACATAAACCAAAAGGCATACGTCTATAAGCAAAAGTACCAAAAGGGCAAGTAAAAGTAGTTTTAGATTGATCATTCGCTGACACAGATATTTGAGAGAAACCAGAATAACCATCTAGAAAGCAAAAATGTGTGTGTTTGGATAGCATTTGATCAATAAAAGGTAAAGGGTAATGATCTTTCTTGGTAGCTTTATTTAACTTACAGAAATCAATCACCATCCTATAACCTGTAATAATTCTTTGCAGGATCAATTCATCTTTATCATTAGGAATGACGGTAATACCCCCCTTTTTAGGGACACAATAGACAGGGCTTACCCATTCACTATCAGCAACGGGGTAAATAATACCTGCCTCAAGGAGCTTTAGTATCTCCTTTCTTACCACTTCCTTCATCTTGGGATTTAATCGTCTTTGAGGATATCTAACTGGTTTGGCATCTTTCCCCACTCAAATCTTGTGTTGACATAATGTGGGACTAATGCCATTAAGATCATCCAGAGTATATCCAATAGCTGCTCGGTGCTTCTTTAGAGTTTTCAATAATCTTTCTTCTTCTTTCTCTGAAAGGTTAGCACTAATAATAACAGGATATATTTCTTTTTCATCAAGATAAGCATACTTAAGATTATCAGGTAATGGTTTGAGTTCAAACACGGGATCACCCTTGGGTGGAGGGGGATCCCCAAGAATTTCAACGGGAAGGTTATGATTCAGCATAGGCTCCTGTTTAAGGAACACTTCATCTATTTCTTCCCTTTCCTTCATAAACATATCGTTTTCATGGTCTAGCAAATATTGTTGTAACGGATCAGTTGGAGGAATAGCAATGGAAGCAAGACAAATAATCTCATCCTTGCTAGGTGGTTCCCTTTCACGAGGTTGTCTACTAAACTTAGCGAAATTAAACTCATGAGACATACCATCTATGCCAACAGTGACAATATTCTTTTCACAATTAATCTTAGCACTAGCTGTATTCAAGAAGGGTCTACCAAAAATAATGGGACAAAAATCATCTTGTGGGGAACCAAGAACAAGGAAATCAGTAGGGTATTTAACCTTCCCACACAAAACTTCAACATCTCTAACAATCCCAATAGGTTTAATGGTGTCCCTATTAGCAAGCTTAATAGTAACATCAATGTCTTCTAATTCAACGGGTGCAATGTCATGCATAATTTCTTTATAGAGATCATAAGGTATCGCACTAGCGCTAGCACCCATATCACATAAACCATGATAACAATGATCTCCTATTTTAACAGAAATGACATGCATGCCTACGACAGGTCTACGTGTCTTAGTATCAGGTCTAGCAATATTAGTGGTCTCACCCAAGAAAGAAATAACATGCCCATCTAAGTCCTCATCCAAGAGATCTTTAACCATAGCAATACTAGGTTCAACATTAATTTGCTCAGGAGGTGTATAAGTCGTAGTATTACTCTTACGAACAACAGTCAAAGCTTTAGCATGATCCTTTATCCTAACAGGAAAAGGAGGTTTTTCAACATAAGCAGTAGGAACAATAGGATCACTATAGGTAATAGACTTTTCTTCGACTGTAATAGGTGCAACTACTTTCACTTCAACAGGAGGATTATATTTAAAACACTTCTCTTTAGGGAGATCAACGTCAGTAGCAAAAGATTCACAAAAAGTAGCTACTATCTCAGAGTCAAGTCCATACTTAGCGCTAAATCCACGAAAAGCATCGGTATCCATAAAAGTTTTAACACAATCAAACTTAGGTGTCATACCTGACTCCTTACCATCGTCGAAACCCCAATCTTCAGAGTTGCGCTTAATTCTTTCCAATAAGTCCCATTTGAAATCAATAGTCTTCAGCATATAAGAACCAGCACAGGAAGTATCGAGCAGGTTGCGATTATCAAGAGAAAGTCGAGCATAAAAATTCTGAATGATCATTTCCCGAGAGAGATCATGATTGGGGCATGAACATAACATTGACTTAAGCCTCCCCCAAGCTTGAGCGATGCTTTCTCCTTCGCGAGGCTAGAAATTATATATGTAATTACGATCACGATGAACAAGATGCATAGGATAGAACTTCTGGTGAAATTCCAACTTCAATCGCTTATAATTCCAAGATCTCGTATCATCACATAGCCTATACCATGTCAATGCATCTCCCTTCAAAGATAAAGGGAAGACCTTCCTTTTGACAACATCATCGGGAATACCTGCAAGCTTAAATAATCCACAAACTTCATCCACAAAGATAAGGTGTAAATCGGGATGCAATGTTCCATCTCCTGCAAATGCATTAGCTAGCAGTTTCTCTATCATACCCGAAGGAATCTCAAAGTAAATATTTTCATAAAGTTCAGTGGGTTGAGGAGCAACTCTTTGCTCTTCTGGTTGGGGTGAAGATACCCCAAACAAGCCCCTCAAAGGATTAGTTTCCATAGTGACAAGTAACAAAAAATTTCAGCACACTAAATAAATGTTTCCTTACCAAGTTCCAGTCACCAAAAGCGCTACACTCCCCGGCAACGGTGCCAGAAAAGAGTCTTGATGACCCACAAGTGTAGGGGATCTATCGTAGTCCTTTTGATAAGTAAGAGTGTCAAACCCAACAAGGAGCAGAAGGAAATGATAAGCGGTTTTTAGTAAGGTTTTCTGCAAGCACTAAAATTATAGGTGATAGATAGTTTTGTGATAAGATAAATAGTAACGAGCAACAAGTAAATAAAGTAAATAAAGTGCAGCAAGGTGGCCCAATCCTTTATGTAGCAAAGGATAAGCCTGGACAACTTCTAATAATGATAAAGGAGCTCCCGAGGGGTCGAGCTAGTTTCATCACGTTCATATGATTCGCGTTCGGTACTTTGATAATTTGATATGTGGGTGGACCGGTGCTTGCGTACTGCCCTTACTTGGACAAGCATCCCACTTATGATTAACCCCTATTGCAAGCATCTGCAACTACAACAAAAGTATTAAGGTAAACCTAACCATAGCATGAAACATGTGGAACCAAAACAGCCCCTAACGAAGCAACGCATAAACTAGGGTTTAAGCTTCTGTCACTCTAGCAACCCATCATCTACTTATTACTTCCCCATGCCTTCCTCTAGGCCCAAATAATGGTGAAGTGTCATGTAGTCGACGTTCACATAACACCACTAGAGGAAAAGACAACATACATCTCATCAAAATATCGAACGAATACTAAATTCACATGACTACTAATAGCAAGACATCACCCATGTCCTTAGGAACAAACGTAGCTACTCACAAAGCATATTCATGTTCATGATCAGAGGAGTAATAATATGCATAAAGGATCTGAACATATGATCTTCCACCAAGTAAACCAATAAGTATCAACTACAAGGAGTAATCAACACTACTAGCAACCCACAGGTACCAATTTGTGGTTTTGGATACAAGATTGGATACAAGAGATGAACTAGGGTTTGAGAGGAGATGGTGCTGGTGAAGATGTTGATGGAGATTGACCCCCTCTCGATGAGAGGATCGTTGGTGATGATGTTGGTGATGATTTCCCCCTCCCGTAGGGAAGTGTCCCCGACAGAACAGCTCCGCCAGAGCCCTAGATTGCTTCTGCCAAGGTTCCGCCTCGTGGCGGCGGAGTTTCGTCCCGTAAGCTTGCCCACGATTTTTTCCAAGGTAAAAGTGATGATATAGAAGAAGATGGACGCCGGAGGCCCACCAAGGGCCCAGGAGATAGGGGGCGCGCCCTATAGGGGGGGCGCCCCCTATCTCCTGGACAGGGTGTGGGCCCCCTAGCCTATTTCTTTCGCTCAGAAATTCTTATAAATTCCAAAAAGTTGTTTCGTGGAGTTTCAGGACTTTTGGAGTTGTGCAAAATAGGTTTTCAACGTTTGCTCCTTTTCCAACCAGAATTCCAGCTGCCGGCATTCCCCCTCTTCATGGTAAACCTTGTAAAATAAGAGAGAATAGCCATAAGTATTGAGATAAAATGTGTAGTAACAGCCCATAATGCAATAAATATTGATATAAAAGCATGATGCAAAATGGACATATCATGGTGCTGCTATCCGCCTTTGTTACTCTCTGTGAGGGCTACCTTGGCATCCTCCCCACCCTCGAGCTCTGGGGGAAGTTCTTCTACACCAAGGTCGGCATTGCCGGAAGGCGGCCCCTGTGCGGAGCCTTCGTCGTGGTGCGATGGCCAGGCGCAGAGAACTGCTTCCCGGCCATCAGCTTGACACAGCCGGTCAAGCTGTGGCAAAAATCTTATTTCTACATCAAGAACGCCCACCCGCCGGCGGACTTCGTCAACCTGCCGGCTTATGTAGTTGATAACCCAAAGTGTAGGCGATCACAACAGCTTTCGAGGGTGAAGTACAACCCAAATTTATTGATTCGACACAAGGGGAGCCAAAGAATATTCTTGAGTATTGGCAATTGAGTTGTCAATTCAACCACACCTGGATAACTTAGTATCTGCGGCAAAGTATTTTGTAGCAAAAGTGGTATGATAATAAAGGTAATGGTAGCAACAGTAAAGATAAATGTTTTTGGGTTTCTGTAGTAGTTGTAACAGTAGCAACAGAAAAGTAAATAAGCGAAGAACAATATGCGAAAAGCTCGTAGGCAATGGATCAATGATGGATAATTATGCCGGATGCGATTCCTCATACAATAGTTATAACATAGGCTGATATAGAACTAGCTCTAATTCATCAATGTAATGTAGGCATGTATTCCGTAAATAGTCATACGTGCTTATGAAAAAGAACTTGTATGACATCTTTTGTCCTACCCTCCCGTTCCAGCGGGGTCCTTACGGAAACTAAGGGATATTAAGGCCTCCTTTTAAAAGAGAATCAGACCAAAGCATTAACACAGTGAATACATGAACTCCTCAAACTATGGTCATCACCGAGAAGTATCCTGATTATTGTCACTTCGGGGTTGTCGGATCATAACACATAATAGGTGACTATAGACTTGCAAGATAGGATCAAGAACACACATATATTCATGAAAACATAATAGGTTCAGATCTGAAATCATGGCACTCGGGCCTTAGTGACAAGCATTAAGCATAGCAAAGTCATAGCAACATCAATCTCAGAACATAGTGGATACTAGGGATCAAACCCTAACAAAACTAACTTAATTACATGGTAAATCTCATCCAACCCATCACCGTCCAGCAAGCCTACGATGGAATTACTCACACACGGCGGTGAGCATCATGAAATTGGTGATGGAGGATGGTTGATGATGATGACGGCGATGAATCCCCCTCTCCGGAGCCTCGAACGGACTCCAGATCAGCCCTCCCGAGAGAGATTAGGGCTTGGCGGCGGCTCCGTGTCGTAAAACGCGATGAAACTTTCTCTCTGATTTTTTTCTCCATGAGACGGAAGATATAGAGTTGGAGTTGAGGTCGGTGGAGGTCCAGGGGGCCCACGAGATAGGAGGCCGCACCCTAGGGGGGGCGCCCCCCTGTCTCGTGGACAGGCTGTGGGCCCCCTAGAATTAATTCTTTCGCCAAAAATTCTTATTAATTCCAAAAAGTGCCTCCGTGGATTTCCTGGACATTCCGAGAACTTTTATTTTCTACACATAAAACAACATCATGGTAGTTCTGCTGAAAACAGCGTCAGTCCGGGTTAGTTTCATTCAAATCATGCAAGTTAGAGTCCAAAACAAGGGCAAAAGTGTTTGGAAAAGTAGATACGTTGGAGACGTATCAACTCCCCCAAGCTTAAACCTTTGCTTGTCCTCAAGCAATTCAGTTGATAAACTGAAAGTGATAAAGAAAAACTTTTACAAACTCTGTTTGCTCTTGTTGTTGTAACATGAAAAGCCAGCATTCAAGTTTCAGCAAATATTATGAACTAACCATACTCACAATAACACATAGGTCTCACAATTACTCACATCAATAGCATAATCAGCTAGCGAGCCATAATAATAAAACTCGGATGACAACACTTTCTCAAAATAATCATAACATGATATAACAAAATGGTATCTCGCTAGCCCTTTCTGATACCGCAAAACATAAATGCAGAGCACCTTTAAAGATCAAGGACTGACTAAACATTGTAATTCATGGAAAAAGAGATCCAGTCAAGTCATACCCAATATAAACCAGTAATAATGAATGCAAATGACAGTGTGCTCTCCAGCGGGTGCTTTTAATAAGAAGGATGATGACTCAACATAAAAGTAATTAGATAGGCCCTTCGCAGAGGGAAGCAGGGATTTGTAGAAGTGCCAGAGCTCGACTTTAAAATAGAGATTGAATAACATTTTGAGCGGCATACTTTTCCTGTCAACGCAACATCTATGAGATGGCTGTTTCTTCCATACTAAATGCATTATAGGCAGTTCCCAAACAGAATGGTAAAGGTTTATACTCCCCCAACCACCAACAAGAATCAATCCATGGCTTGCTCGAAACAACGAGTGCCTCCAACATACAACAGCCCTGGGGGAGTTTTGTTTAATTATTTTGATTTGCTTTGATCTTTTTGGATCATGGGACTGGGCATCCCGGTTACCGACCCTTTCTCGTTAATGAGGAGCGGAGTCCACTCCTCTTGAGAATAACCCACCTAGCATGGAAGATATAGGCAGCCCTAGTTGTAACATGAGCTGCTCGAGCATACAAAACAAAATTTCATTTGAAGGTTTGGAGTTTGGCACATACAAATTTACATGGAACGGCAGGTAGATACCGCATATAGGTAGGTATAGTGGACTCATATGGAACAACTTTGGGGTTTAAGGAGTTTGGATGCACAAGCAGTATTCCCGCTTAGTACAGGTGATGGCTAGCAAAAGACTAGGAAGCGACCAACTGAGAGAGCGACAACAGTCGTAAGCATGAGTAGGATATAATCCACCATGAACATAAATATCGTGAAGGCTACGTTGATTTGATTCAACTACATGCGTGAACATGTGCCAAGTCGAGTCACTAAATTCATTCAAAGGAGGATACCATCCCATCATATCACATCATAATCATTCTAATAGCATGTTGGCACGCAAGGTAAACCATTATAACTCATAGCTAATCAAGCATGGCACAAGTAACTATAATCTCTAAATGTCATTGCAAATATGTTTACTTCATAATAGTTGACTCAGGAACGATGAACTCATCATATTTACAAAAACAAGAGAGGTTGAGTTCATACCAGCTTTTCTCATCCCAATAAGTCCATCATATATCGTCATTATTGCCTTTCACTTGCATGACCGAACAATGTGTAAAATAATAACAGTGCACATGCATTGGACTAAGCTGGAATCTGCAAGCATTCAACTCAAGAGAGAAGACAAGTAATATGGGCTCTAAATTAAATAAACAATCATGCATATAAGAGCCACTAAGCATTTTCAATATGGTCTTCTCGACCCCCAAAGGAAAGAAAAGAAAATAAAACTATTTACACGGGAAAGCTCCCAACAAGTAAAAGAAGAACGAGAAATCTTTTTGGGTTTTCATTTTAATTCTACTACATGCAAGGGAATTAAACTAACTATTTTTTTTGTTTTTTCTCAAGGTTTATCAAACACACAAGAAGAAAACTAGAAAAAGAAATTTAAACTAGCATGGATAATACAATGAAAGAGTATGAGCACCGACGACTAGTGTGTGAACATGAATGTAAAGTCGGTGAGAAATACGTACTCCCCCAAGCTTAGGCTATTGGCCTAAGTTGGTTTAATACCAAGGACCGCCGCTATTCTCTCTGGTGTAATGAGAGGTGTAATCAGGATACCACCGGTTGGTCATCTCCGGATCCCACTGGACAAATGATGCACGATAAGGGTCCAGTTCAGGTTCCGGCTCAGGTTCAGGTTCTGGAGTAAAAGCTTGGGCTCTATGATTGTTCACCTCTTCCGGTGTGACGAGAAATTTTTCTTCAAGCAAATCAAACAACAGAGGCGCAGACAAAATAATAATCTCAAAGTGTTTCTTATTGAATCTAAGTTTATACAAGAGCATCCTATCTTTGTTGTCGACAATAAACTTATGTGCTACCATGCTCTTGTAATCTAAAATGTGAGGAGGCAATGTTGTCTCCTCTTCCTCATGGTGCCTAATGGGTATTTGAAAATGTTTAGCAAGACGTGAAGCATAGATACCTCCAAATATGGGGCCTTTTGTACGATTAGGGCTAGCCGTTTAGCAATGACGGCACCCATATTAAAACTATTGTCTCCAAGCAAAGCATGTTGAAGAATGATAATATCAGGAACACTCAAGTTTCCACTATTCCCACGACCAATCAAGCATCTACTAGCAAATACGGCAAAGTAGCGTAAAACAGGAAAGTGTATGCTAGAGACTTTTGCTTCGGAACCCTTCCTTGGCTCCTCTACAACGATAGTATCAACAAAGCCAGCCACATCTTCACGATGGGTTCCTCTAATTCTCCCTCATAAGGTATCCTACATACCGCGCAAAAATGACGTAAAGACATTTCTTTGAACTCATCATATAAGTGAAATGATACTGCAGGCGGTGACTTCTTAGGATAAAAATAAAAGTTTTGCATGAAAGTATTGGTGAGTAAGAGATACTGATCGATTCGGTCGTTGATGAAACCGGTGAGGCCTGCAGTCTCGATTAAAGCATAAAAGTCTTCATGAATTCCAACCTCTTTCAAGCAACCATCACATGGCCATTCACACGGTCGTACTTCTGCTAAGCGAGGAAGATTATACTTGGATTTTCCCTTCTCTTTAGCTTGTTTTTCCTGAGAGCCTTGGCTAGAAGAGCCCCTCAAAAGTCTCCTTAACATTCTCTGAAAATTTCTGAAATTTTTAGTAACTTCAAAATAAAAGTGCATAAAACTAAACAAGATTGATAGCAACTACTCCTACAAGTGCCTAGAGCCCATTGATGTCTACTACACAACCTTCTTCTTGTAGACGTTGTTGGGCCTGCAAGTGCACAGGTTTGTAGGACAGTAGCAAATTTCCCTCAAGTGGATGACCTAAGGTTTATCAATCCGTAGGAGGCGTAGGATGAACATGGTCTCTCTCAAACAACCCTGCAACCAAATAACAAAGAGTATCTTGTGTCCCCAACACACCCAATACAATGGTAAATTGTATAGGTGCACTAGTTCGATGAAGAGATGGTGATACAAGTGCAAAATAGATAGTAGATAAAGGTTTTTGTAATCTGAAATTATAAAAACAGCAAGGTAGCAAGCGATAAAAGTGAGCGTAAACGGTATTGCATTGATAGGAAACAAGGCCTAGGGCTCATACTTTCACTAGTGCAAGTTCTCTCAACAATAATAACATAGATAGATCATATAACAATCCCTCAACATGCAACAAAGAGTCACTCCAAAGACACTAATAGCAGAGAACGAACGAAGAGATTATGGTAGGGTACGAAACCACCTCAAAGTTATTCTTTCGGATCAATCTATTCAAGAGTTCGTACTAGAATAACACCTTAAGACACAAATCAACCAAAACCCTAATGTCACCTAGATACTCCATTGTCACCTCAAGTATCCGTGGGCATGATTATACGATATGCATCACACAATCTCAGATTCATCTATTCAACCAACACAAAGTACTTCAAAGGGTGCCCCAAAGTTTCTACCAGAGAGTCAAGAACGTGTGCCAACCCCTATGCATAGGTTCATGGGCGGAACCCGCAAGTTGGTCACCAAAACATACATCAAGAGGCACATGATATCCCATTGTCACCAGAGGTAAGCACGGCAAGACATACATCAAGTGTTCTCATTAAAGACTCGATCCGATAAGATAACTTCAAAGGGGAAAACTCAATTCATCACAAGAGAGTAGAGGGGGAGAAACATCATAAGATCCAACTACAATAGCAAAGCTCAGGATACATCAAGATCGTGCCATAGAGGGAACACGAGAGAGAACACGAGAGAGAGAGAGATCAAACACATAGCTACTGGTACATACCCTCAGCCTCGAGGGTGAACTACTCCCTCCTCGTCATGGAGAGCGCCGGGATGATGAAGATGGCCACCGGTGATGGGTTCCCCCTCCGGCAGGGTGCCGGAAAGGGCTCCAGAGAGGTTTTTTGGTGGCTACAGAGGCTTGCGGTGATGGAACTCCCGATCTATCTTGATATTCGATCGTTTTAGGGTACGTAGGCTTATATAGGCAAAAGAAGTCGGTCGGGGGGTGCTCGAGGGGTCCACAAGACAGGGGGCCGCGCCCTGTAGGGGGGGCGCCCCCCTATCTCCTAGGCTCCTCGAGGATCTTCTGACTTGATCTCCAAGCCTCCAGGATGATATTCTTCCAAAAAATCACGATGCTGAAGGTTTCATTCCGTTGGGACTCCGTTTGATATTCCTTTTCTTCGAAATACTGAAATAGGCAATAAAACAGCAATATGGGCTGGGCCTCCGGTTAATAGGTTAGTCCCAAAAGGAATATAAAAGTGTATAATAAAGCCCATAATCATTCCAAACAGATAATAATATAGCATGAATGCTTCATAAATTATAGATACGTTGGAGACGTATCACCCATATCATGCATTAGAATTGCTTGGGACCTCAAAAATTTAACATGCAAGCTCAAGAACATGGTCACCTAAGAAGCAAAAATTTGCAATGAATAAAGCACTAGAACAAAAACTAATTGGACCAATGGAGGAGTCACATACCAAACAACAATCTCCCAAAGCAGTTTTGTGAATGGAGCTTTGAGCTAAGAGATCGAAAATCACAGCAAAACGAGCTAGAACTCGTGCTTGAGTTGGAAGGGGATTTTTCTGGGTAAAAGATGAATTGTGTGGGAGCTGGCATAAGTAGAGGGGAGCCACCAGGGCCCCATGAGACAGGGGGGCGCGCCCTCCTCTCTCGTGGCCTGGTGCTTGCCCCTCCTGCAGTGTTTTCAGTGCCTAAAATCCTCAAATATTCCAGAAAAAATCATACTAAATTTGCAGGGCATTCAAAGCACTTTTATTTTCGGACTATTTTTTAATGCACGGATAATTCAGAAAACAGACCGATAATACTATTTTTGCTTTATTTATTCTAAATAACAGAAAGTAAAAGGAGGGTACAGAAGGTTGTGCCTTCT
The DNA here is from genome assembly GCF_018294505.1 of Triticum aestivum. Classification (NCBI taxonomy): domain Eukaryota; kingdom Viridiplantae; phylum Streptophyta; class Magnoliopsida; order Poales; family Poaceae; genus Triticum; species Triticum aestivum. Next base: position 609,101,462 of record NC_057807.1, on the reverse strand, counting down.
AGTTTCATCCATCTCGTGATCATCAAAATGAACCCGCTAACAAGGGTGATCAAGTCTTGTTAACAAACTCATTCCGAATAACACGAAACCGGAGAAATTTTGAAAAACACTAAGTTACCTCAATGGGGATATGAAAATCCCCAACAATAAGAATATCATATTTTTTCTTGACAATAGGAAGAGGAAATTCAAAACCTCCAAAAATGATAGTTGGAACTTTTTCAATAGAATTGATGCTATGAACTTGAGATTGTTTCCTCGGAAAGTGTACCGTATGCTCATTGCCATTAACATGAAAAGTGACATTGCCTTTGTTGCAATCAATAACAGCCCCTGCAGTATTAAGAAAAGGTCTACCAAGGATAATAGACATACTATCATCCTCGGGAATATCAAGAATAACAAAGTCCGTTAAGATAGTGACATTTGCAACCACAACAGGCACATCCTCACAAATGCCGACAGGTATAGCAGTTGATTTATCAGCCATTTGCAAAGATACTTCAGTATGTGTCAACTTATTCAATTCAAGTCTACGATATAAACAGAGAGGCATAACACTAACACCGTCTCCAAGATCACATAAAGCAGTTCTGACATAATTTCTTTTAATGGAGCATGGTATAGTTGGAACACCCGGATCTCCAAGTTTCTTTGGTATTCCACCCTTAAAAGTGTAATTAGCAAGCATGGTGGAAATTTCAGCTTCCGGTATCTTTCTTTTATTTGTGATGATATCCTTCATATACTTAGCATAAGGATTTACTTTAAGCATATCAGTTAAGCGCATACGTAAGAAAATAGGTCTAATCATTTCAGCAAAGTGCTCAAAATCCTCATCATCCTTTGACTTGGATGGTTTAGGAGGAAAGGGCATGGGTTTCTGAACCCATGGTCCTCTTTCTTTACCATGCTTCCTAGCAACAAAATCTCTCTTATCATAACGTTGATTCTTTGATTGTGGGTTACCAAGATCAACAGCAGGTTCGATTTCTATATCATTGTTATTACTAGGTTGAACATCTACATGAACATCATTATTAGCATTATCATCAGGTTCATGTTCATCTCCGGATTGTGTTTCAGCATCAGGGATAGAATTATTATTAGGATTCTCAGGTGTTTCTACATTAGGTTCACTAGAAGTTTGCAAAGTCCTATCATTCTTCTTTTTCTTCTTCTTAGAAGAACTAGGAACATCTAGATTACTATTCTGAGAATCTTGTTCAATTCTTTTAGAGTGGCCTTCAGGATACAAAGGTTCCTGAGTCATTCTACCAGTTCTAGTAGACACTCTAACAGCAAAGTCATTTTTATTATTCAATTCATCAAGCAAATCATTTTGAGCTTTGAGTACTTGCTCAGCTTGAGTAGCAACCATAGAAGCATATTTGCTAACGCGATGAAGTTCATCTTTGACTCTAGCCAGATTATCACCTACGTGTCCTATCTCGAAAGCATTATTCTTTAACTCTCTACCAACATAGGCATTAAAACTTTCTTGTCTATCCATAAAGTCATCAAATTCATCTAAGCAAGGGCTATGAAATTTAGTAGAGGGTATTTCAACTTTATCATATCTATAGAGAGAATTTATCTTTACTACCTGTGTCGGGTTATCAAGACAATGTGGTTCTTCAGGCAGTAAATTAAGACCATGTATTTCTTCAATAGGTGGTAAATTCTTAACATCTTCAGCTTTAATACCTTTTTCTTTCATTGATTTCTTTGCCTCTTGCATATCTTCAGGACTGAGAAATAAAACACCTCTCTTCTTCGAAGTGGGTTTAGGAATAGGCTCAGGAGTTGGCTCAATTGGTTCAGGAATTACTTCAGGAACTAGTTCGGGAAGAGTCCAATCATTTTCATTAGTCAACATATTATTCAATAATATTTCATCTTCGTCGACTATTCTTTCCCTGAAAACACAACCAGCACAACTATCCAAGTAGTCCTTGGAAGCATCGGTTAGTCCATTATAAAAGATATCAAGTATTTCATTTTTCTTAAGAGGATGATCAGGCAAAGCATTAAGTAACCGGAGAAGCCTCCCCCAAGCTTGTGGGAGGCTCTCTTCTTTGATTTGCATAAAATTATATATTTCCCGCAAGGCAGCTTCTTTCTTGTGAGCAGGGAAATATTGTTGGAAATATGCCCTAGAGGCAATAATAAAAGGATTATTATTATATTTCCTTGTTCATGATAGTTGTCTTTTATTCATGCTATAATTGTATTATCCGGAAATCGTAATACATGTGTGAATACTTAGACCACAATACGTCCCTAGTGAGCCTCTAGTTGACTAGCTCGTTGATCAACAGATAGTCATGGTTTCCTGACTATGGACATTGGATGTCGTTGATAACGAGATCACATCATTAGGAGAATGATGTGATGGACAAGACCCAATCCTAAGCATAGCACAAGATCGTGTAGTTCATTTTGCTAGAGCTTTTTCCAATGTCAAGTATCTCATCCTTAGACCATGAGATCGTGTAACTCCCGGATACCGTAGGAGTGCTTTGGGTGTACCAAACGTCACAACGTAACTGGGTGACTATAAAAGTGCACTACAGGTATCTCCGAAAGTGTCTGTTGGGTTGACACGGATACAGACTGGGATTTGTCACTCCGTATGACGGAGAGGTATCACTTGGCCCACTCGGTAGTGCATCATCACAATGAGCTCAAAGTGACCAAGTGTCTGGTCACGGGATCATGCATTATGGTATGAGTAAAGTGACTTGCTGGTAACGAGATTGAACGAGGTATTGGGATACCGATGATCGAATCTCGGGCAAGTAACATACCGTCTGACAAAGGGAATAGTATACGGGGTTGCTTGAATCCTCGACATCGTGGTTCATCCGATGAGATCATCGAGGAGTATGTGGGAGCCAACATGGGTATCCAGATCCCGCTGTTGGTTATTGACCGGAGAGCCATCTCGGTCATGTCTGCATGTCTCCCGAACCCGTAGGGTCTACACACTTAAGGTTCGGTGATGCTAGGGTTGTATGAATATGAGTATGCAGCAAACCGAATGTTGTTCGGAGTCCCGGATGAGATCCCGGACATCACGAGGAGTTCCGGAATGGTTTGGAGGTAAAGAATTATATATAGGAAGTGCTGTTTCGGCCATCGGGAAAGTTTCGGGGTCACCCGGTATTGTACCGGGACCATCGGAAGGGTCCTGGCGGTCCACCGGGTGGGGCCACCTATCCCGGAGGGCCCCGTGGGCTGAAGTGGGAGGGGAACCAGCCCCTAGTGGGCTGGTGCACCCCCCCTTGGCCCCCTTGCGCCTAGGGTTGGAAACCCTAGGTGGGGGGGCACTTGCCTTGGGGGGGCACTCCACCCCCCTGGCCACCGCTCTCCTTGAGAGATTTGATCTCCCAGGGCCGGCGCCCCCCCTGGGGGCCTATATAAAGGAGGGCAAGGGGGAGGGCAGCCGCACCCTGTGTCTTGGCGCCTCCCACCCCCTGCTACACCTCTTCCTCCTCCCTCAACAGCTTGGCGAAGCCCTGCCGGAGTTCTGCTGCATCCACCACCACGCCGTTGTGCTGCTGGATCATCATCAACCTCTCCTTCCCCCTTGCTTGATCAAGAAGGAGGAGACGTCATCCGCTCCGTACATGTGTTAAACGCGGAGGTGCTGTCCGTTCGGCACTTGGTCATCGGTGATTTGGATCACGGCGAGTACGACTCCATCATCACCGTTCTCTTGAACGCTTCCGCACGCGATCTACAAAGTGGTATGTAGATGCAATCTCTCTCCTATTACTCGTTGCTTAGATGAACTCATAGATCGATCTTGGTGAAACCGTAGGAAAATTTTAATTTTCTGCAATGTTCCCCAACAGTGGCATCATGAGCTAGGTCTATGCGTAGTTCTGTATTGCACGAGTAGAACACAAATTTGTTGTGGGCGTATATCTTGTCAATTTGCTTGCCGCTACTAGTATTTTCTTGCTTCAGCGGTATTGTGGGATGAAGCGGCCCGGACCGACCTTACACGTACGCTTATGTGAGACAGGTTCCACCGACTGACATGCACTAGTTGCATAAGGTGGCTAGCGGGTGTCTGTCTCTCCTACTTTAGTTGGAAGTGGATTCGACGAAAAGGGTCCTTATGAAGGGTAAATAGAAGTTGAAAAAATCACGTTGTAGTTATTCGTAGGTAAGAAAACGTTCTTGCTGGAACCCAATTGCAGCCATGTAAAAGATGCAACAACAACTAGAGGACGTCTAACTTGTTTTTGCAGCAATTGTCATGTGATGTGATATGGCCAGAAGTTGTGATGAATGATGAATGATATATTGTGATGTATGAGATCATGTTCTTGTAATAGGAATCACGACTTGCATGTCGAGAGTATGACAACCGGCAGGAGCCATAGGAGTTGTCTTTATTTTTTTGTATGACCTGCGTGTCATTGAAGAACGCCATGTAAATTACTTTACTTTATTGCTAAACGCGTTAGCCATATAAGTAGAAGTAGTCGTTGGCGTGAAAACTTCATGAAGACACGATGATGGAGATCATGGTGTCATGCCGGTGACGAAGATGATCATGGATCCCCGAAGATGGAGATCAAAGGAGCTATATGATATTGGCCATATCATGTCACTATTATATAATTGCATGTGATGTTTATTATGTTTATGCATCTTGTTTACTTAGAACGACGGTAGTAAATAATATGATCCCTTATAATAATTTCAAGAAAGTGTTCCCCCTAACTGTGCGCCGTTGCTAAAGTTCGTCGTTTCGAAGCACCACGTGATGATCGGGTGTGATAGATCCTTACGTTCACATACAACGGGTGTAAGACAGTTTTACACATGCAGAAACACTTACGGTTAACTTGACGAGCCTAGCATGTACAGACATGGCCTCGGAACACAAGAGACTGAAAGGTCGAACATGAGTCGTATGGAAGATACGATCAACATGGAGATGTTCACCGATGATGACTAGACCGTCTCACGTGATCAAGAAGGGCAAGGGTAAGAAGAACTTGAAAAAGGACGGCAAAGATGTTGCCGCGCCCGGTAAGCCAGTTGCCGGGAAGAAGTCGAAGAATGGACCCAAGCCTGAGACTGAGTACTTTTATTGCAAGGGGAAGGGTCATTGGAAGCGGAACTGCCCCAAATACTTAGCGGACAAGAAGGCCGGCAACACTAAAGGTATATTTGATATACATGTAATTGATGTGTACCTTACCAGTACTCGTAGTAACTCCTGGGTATTTGATACCGGTGCCGTTGCTCATATTTGTAACTCACAGCAGGAGCTGCGGAATAAGCGGAGACTAGCGAAGGACGAGGTGACGATGCGCGTCGGGAATGGTTCCAAGGTCGATGTGATCGCCATCGGCACGCTACCTCTACATTTACCTAGGGGATTAGTTTTAAACCTCAATAATTGTTATTTAGTGCCAAGTTTGAGCATGAACATTGTATCTGGATCTCGTATGATGCGAGATGGCTACTCATTTAAATCCGAGAATAATGGTTGTTCTATTTATATGAGAGATATGTTTTATGGTCATGCACCAATGGTCAATGGTTTATTCTTAATGAATCTCGAATGTAATGTTACACATATTCATAGTGTGAATACCAAAAGATGTAAAGTAGATAACGATAGTCCCACATACTTGTGGCACTGCCGCCTTGGTCACATTGGTGTCAAACGCATGAAGAAGCTCCATGTCGATGGACTTTTAGAGTCTCTGGATTATGAATCATTTGACACATGCGAACCATGCCTCATGGGCAAAATGACCAAGACCCCGTTCTCCGGAACATTGGAGCGAGCAACCAACTTATTGGAAATCATACATACTGATGTGTGTGGTCCAATGAGCGTTGAGGCTCGCGGAGGATATCGTTATGTTCTCACTCTCACTGATGACTTGAGTAAATATGGGTATGTCTACTTGATGAAACACAAGTCTGAGACCTTTGAAAAGTTCAAGGAATTTCAGAATGAGGTAGAGAATCAACGTGACCAAAAGATAAAATTCTTACGATCAGATCGTGGAGGAGAATATTTAAGTCACGAATTTGGTTCGCACTTAAGGAAATGTGGAATCGTTTCACAACTCACGCCGCCTGGAACACCTCAGCGTAACGGTGTGTCCAAACATCGTAATCGCACTCTACTAGATATGGTGCGATCTATGATGTCTCTTACCGATTTACGGCTATCATTTTGGGGATACGCTCTAGAGACAGCTACATTCACTTTAAATAGGGCACCGTATAAATCCGTTGAGACGACACCGTATGAATTATGGTTTGGCAAGAAACCTAAGCTATCCTTTCTAAAAGTTTGGGGATGCGATGCTTATGTCAAGAAACTTCAACCTGAAAAGCTCAAACCCAAGTCGGAAAAATGCGTCTTCATAGGATACCCTAAGGAACCATTGGGTATACCTTCTACCTTATATCCGAAGGCAAGATCTTTGTTGCCAAGAATGGATCCTTTCTAGAAAAAGAGTTTCTCTCGAAAGGAGTAAGTGGGAGGAAAGTAGAACTCAATGAAGTACTACCTCTTGAACCGGAAAGTAGTGTAGCTCAGGAAAATGTTCCTGTGGTGCCTACACCGACTGGAGAGGAAATTAATGATGATGATCAAGGTACTTCAGATCAAGTTGCTACTGAACTTCGTAGGTCCACAAGGACACGTTCCACACCAGAGTGGTATGGCAACCCTGTCCTGGAAATCATGTTGTTAGACAACGGTGAACCTTCGAACTATGAAGAAGAGATGGCGGGCCCAGATTCCAACAAATGGCTAGAAGCCATGCAATCCGAGATAGAATCCATGTATGAAAACAAAGTATGGACTTTGACTGACTTGCCCGATGATCGGCGAGCGATAGAAAACAAATGGATCTTTAAGAAGAAGACGGACGCGGATGGTAATGTCACCATCTATAAAGCTCGATTTGTCGCTAAGGGTTATCGGCAAGTTCAAGGGATTGACTACGATGAGACTTTCTCTCCCGTAGCGAAGCTTAAGTCCATCCAAATCATGTTAGCAATTGCCGCATACTATGATTATGAGATATGGCAGATGGACGTCAAAACACATTCCTTAACGGTTATCTTAAGGAAGAGCTATATATGATGCAGCCAGAAGGTTTTTTTGATCCTAAGAATGCTAACAAAGTATGCAAGCTCCAGCGATCCATTTATGGGCTGGTGCAAGCATCTCGGAGTTGGAACATTTGCTTTGATGAGATGATCAAAGCGTTTGGGTTTATGCAGACTTATGGAGAAGCCTGCGTTTACAAGAAAGTGAGTGGGAGCTCTATAGCATTTCTCATATTATATGTAGATGACATACTTTTGATGGGAAATGATATAGAATTCTTGGACAACATTAAGGCCTACTTGAATAAGTGTTTTTCAATGAAGGACCTTGGAGAAGCTGCTTACATATTAGGCATCAAGATCTATAGGGATAGATCGAGACGCCTCATAGGTCTTTCACAAAGCACATACCTTGATAAGATTTTGAAGAAGTTCAAAATGGATCAATCCAAGAAAGGGTTCTTGCCTGTATTGCGAGGTGTGAGATTGAGCTAGGCTCAATGCCCGACCACGGCAAAAGATAAATAAGAGATGAGTGTCATACCCTATGCCTCAGCCATAGGATCTATTATGTATGCCATGCTGTGTACCAGACCTGATGTAAACCTTGCCGTAAGTTTGGTAGGAAGGTACCAAAGTAATCCCGGCAAGGAATACTGGAGAACGGTCAAGAATATCCTGAAGTACCTGAAAAGGACAAAGGACATGTTTCTCGTTTATGGAGGTGACGAAGAGCTCGTCGTAAAGGGTTACGTCGACGCTAGCTTCGACACAGATCTGGATGACTCTAAGTCACAAACCGGATACGTGTATATGTTGAATGGTGGGGCAGTAAGCTGGTGCAGCTGCAAGCAGAGCATTGTGGCGGGATCTACATGTGAAGCGGAGTACATGGCAGCCTCGGAGGCAGCACATGAAGCAATTTGGGTGAAGGAGTTCATCACCGACCTAGGAGTCATACCCAATGCGTCGGGGCCGATCAAACTCTTCTGTGACAACACTGGAGCTATTGCCCTTGCCAAGGAGCCCAGGTTTCACAAGAAGACCTGACACATCAAGTGTCGTTTCAACTCCATCCATGAAAATGTTCAAGATGGAGACATAGATATTTGAAAAGTACATACGGATCTGAATGTCACAGATCTGTTGACTAAACCTCTTCCGCGAGCAAAACATGATCAACACCAGAACTCTATGGGTGTTCGATTCATCATAATGTAACTAGATTATTGACTCTAGTGCAAGTGGGAGACTGTTGGAAATATGCCCTAGAGGCAATAATAAAAGGATTATTATTATATTTCCTTGTTCATGATAGTTGTCTTTTATTCATGCTATAATTGTATTATCCGGAAATCGTAATACATGTGTGAATACTTAGACCACAATACGTCCCTAGTGAGCCTCTAGTTGACTAGCTCGTTGATCAACAGATAGTCATGGTTTCCTGACTATGGACATTGGATGTCGTTGATAACGGGATCACATCATTAGGAGAATGATGTGATGGACAAGACCCAATCCTAAGCATAGCACAAGATCGTGTAGTTCGTTTTGCTAGAGCTTTTTCCAATGTCAAGTATATCTTCCTTAGACCATGAGATCGTGTAACTCCCGGATACCATAGGAGTGCTTTGGGTGTACCAAACGTCACAACGTAACTGGGTGACTATAAAGGTGCACTACAGGTATCTCCGAAAGTGTCTGTTGGGTTGACACGGATCGAGACTGGGATTTGTCACTCCGTATGACGGAGAGGTATCACTGGGCCCACTCGGTAGTGCATCATCATTATGAGCTCAAAGTGACCAAGTGTCTGGTCACGGGATCATGCATTACGGTACGAGTAAAGTGACTTGCCGGTAACGAGATTGAACGAGGTATTGGGATACCGACGATCGAATCTCGGGCAAGTAACATACCGTTTGACAAAGGGAATAGTATACGGGGTTGCTTGAATCCTCGACATCGTGGTTCATCCGATGAGATCATCGAGGAGTATGTCGGAGCCAACATGGGTATCCAAATCCCGCTGTTGGTTATTGACCGGAGAGCCGTCTCGGTCATGTCTGCATGTCTCCCGAACCCGTAGGGTCTACACACTTAAGGTTCGGTGACGCTAGGGTTGTATGAATATGAGTATGCAGCAAACCGAATGTTGTTCGGTGTCCCGGATGAGATCCCGGACATCACGAGGAGTTGCGGAATGGTCCGGAGGTAAAGAATTATATATAGGAAGTGCTGTTTCGGCCATCGGGAAAGTTTCGAGGTCACCCAGTATTGTACCGGGACCACCGGAAGGGTCCCGGGGGTCCACCGGGTGGGGCCACCTATCCCGGAGGGCCCTGTGGGCTGAAGTGGGAGGGGAACCATCCCCTAGTGGGCTGGTGCGCCCCCCTTGGGCCCCCCTGCGCCTAGGGTTGGAAACCCTAGGTGGGGGGGCGTCCCACTTGCCTTGGGGGACACTCCACCCCCCTGGCCGCCGCCCCCCTTGGGAGATTTGATCTCCCAGGGCCGGCGCCCCCCCCTGGGGGCCTATATAAAGGAGGGAAAGGGGGAGGGCAGCCGCACCCTGTGTCTTGGCACCTCCCTCCCCCTGCTACACCTCTTCCTCCTCCCGCAGCAGCTTAGCGAAGCCCTGCCGGAGTTCTGCTGCATCCACCACCACGCCGTTGTGCTGCTAGATCATCATCAACCTCTCCTTCCCCCTTGCTGGATCAAGAAGGAGGAGACGTCATCCGCTCCATACGTGTGTTGAACGCGGAGGTGCTGTCCGTTCGGCACTTGGTCATCGGTGATTTGGATCACGGCGAGTACGACTCCATCATCACCGTTCTCTTGAACGCTTCCGCACGCGATCTGCAAAGTGGTATGTAGATGCAATGTCTCTCCTATTACTCGTTGCTTAGATGAACTCATAGATGGATCTTGGTGAAACCGTAGGAAAATTTTAATTTTCTGCAACGTTCCCCAACAAATATTTAGCAGAGAAGTAACGAATCATATCCTGGGGACTACGCACACAACCAGGAGCAAGAGAATTATACCAAGTCTTAGCATCACCCTTTAATGAGAACGGAAATATCTTAAGGATATATAAATAGCGAGACTTCTCATCATGAGTGAACAGGGTGGCTATATCATTCAACTTGGTAAGATGTGCCACAACAGTTTCAGATTCAAGGCCATAAAAAGGATCGGATTCAACTAAAGTAATAATATCAGGATCAACAGAGAATTCATAATCCTTATCAGTAACACAGATAGGTGAAGTAGCAAAAGCAGGACCGGGTTTCATTCTAGCATTAAGAGACTGCTGCTTCCATTTAGCTAATAATTTCTTAAGATCATTTCTATCATTGCAAGCAAGAATTTCCATAGCAGCTGCTTCATTCATAACATAACCCTTAGGAATAACAGGTAATACATAATCATTGGGGGAACGTTCATCATCACTATCATCAATAATAGGTTCTTCAATATTTTTATTCCCCCTAACTCTAGCAAGTTGTTCATCTAGAAATTCACCTAATGGCAAAGTAGTATCACACACAGAAGTAGTTTCATCATGCATAGCAGAAGTGGCATCATCAATAACATGCGACCTTTCAGAATTCATAGCAGTAACATGTTTAGGTGTCGCAAGCCTACTAATGATGGAAGGAGAATCTAGTGCAGAGCTAGATGGCAGTTCCTTACCTCCCCTCGTAGTTGAGGGCAAAATCTTGGTTTTAGCGTCTTTCAAGTTCTTCATAGTGATCAATAGATATAAATCCCAAGTGACTCAGAGAATAGAGCTATGCTCCCCAGCAACGGCGCCAGAAATTAGTCTTGATAACCCACAAGTGTAGGGGGTCGCAACAGCTTTCGAGGGTGAAGTACAACCCAAATTTATTGATTCGACACAAGGGGAGCCAAAGAATATTCTTGAGTATTAGCAGTTGAGTTGTCAATTCAACCACACCTGGATAACTTAGTATCTGCAGCAAAGTATTTAGTAGAAAAAGTGGTATGATAATAAAGGTAACGGTAGCAACAGTAAAGATAAATGTTTTTGGGTTTTTGTAGTAGTTGTAACAGTAGCAACAGAAAAGTAAATAAGCAAAGAACAATATGCTAAAAGCTCGTAGGCAATGGATCAATGATGGATAATTATGCCGGATGCGATTCCTCATGCAATAGTTATAACATAGGGTGATATAGAACTAGCTCCAATTCATCAATGTAATCTAGGCATGTATTCCGTAAATAGTCATACGTGCTTATGAAAAAGAACTTGTATGACATCTTTTGTCCTACCGTCCCGTTGCAGCGGGGTCCTTACGGAAACTAAGGGATATTAAGGCCTCCTTTTAGTAGAGAACCGGACCAAAGCATTAACACATAGTGAATACATGAACTCCTCAAACTACAGTCATCACCAAGAAGTATCCCGATTATTGTCACTTCGGGGTTGTCGGATCATAACACATAATAGGTGACTATAGACTTGCAACATAGGATCAAGAACACACATATATTCATGAAAACATAATAGGTTCAGATCTGAAATCATGGCACTCGGGCCCTAGTGACAAGCATTAAGCAGAGCAAAGTCATAGCAACATCAATCTCAAAACATAGTGGATACTAGGGATCAAACCCTAACAAAACTAACTTAATTACATGGTATATCTCATCCAACCCATCACCGTCCAGCAAGCCTACGATGGAATTACTCACACACGGCGGTGAGCATCATGAAATTGGTGATGGAGGATGGTTGATGATGACAACGGCGACGAATCCCCCTCTCCGGAGCCCCGAACGGACTCCAGATCAGCCCTCCCGAGAGAGATTAGGGCTTGGCGGCGGCTCTGTGTCGTAAAACGCGATGAAACTTTCTCTTTGATTTTTTCTCCGCGAGACGGAAGATATAGAGTTGGAGTTGAGGTCGCTGGAGGTCCAGGGGGCCCACGAGATAGGAGGCCGCGCCCTAGGGGGGCGCCCCCTGTCTCGTGGACAGGCTGTGGGCCCCCTGGAATTAATTCTTTTGCCAAAAAATCTTGTTAGTTCCAAAAAGTGCCTCCGTGGATTTCCAGGACATTCTGAGAACTTTTATTTTCTACACATAAAACAACATCATGGTAGTTCTACTGAAAAGAGCGTCAGTCCAGGTTAGTTTCATTCAAATCATGCAAGTTAGAGTCCAAAACAAGGGCAAAATGTTCGGAAAAGTAGATACGTTGGAGATGTATCAGTAGTCGGCCCGCCGGCTGAGCCCCGCACTAACTGGGCATTTCGACCAAAGATGCTGTTGGCCGCCTCCTCTGCCGCCATTGCCCGACTTAAGGTGATGTCGGAGGTAGAGGGCCTCAAGGGGTCGGACCTTTTGACCGCCTTCATGGTGCGCTGAGTGCTCTTTCTTCCAGGGCGACCTCACATGATCAGCCAGATGAGCGGGCATCAAGACCCGTGCCAGATGTGCACCAGGGAGATGTTGGGTGCGGAGGTGGCCCTGCTGGTGAACTACATCTCAAACTGCAAACTCTCGGAGGCAGAGTGGCAGTTCGGCAAGTAGCCGTACTCCCGCACGCACCCGCTGCCTGTGGTCAGTTCTCAACTCTTTTTTCTTTTCATTTGTCGGGTTCTTCTTTGCCGCCTGATCAGTCAGTCCTGATGCAGATCTTCACAACCCAGTCGGCAGCCGACGTCCTGGAGCAAGGCCACGAGTACCTGCCCGACCGGTCGATGAGTGACGCGGACGACCCCGACTTGGGGGCGGCCGCCCTAGAAGAAGACGACACCACGGGTGGCGGTGGCGGAGCAGGCGGCTCCGGAGGTGGAGGCGGCCTCAATGATTGGCCGGACGACGATGAGGAGGATAACGAGCTGCGCCAACTGCCGATCGTCGAAAGGGCGGGCACGAGCTCCTCAGTTGCGCTGACTGCCCCAGGCGGCGCACCAAAGCGTCGAGCTGGCTCGTTGTTGTTCGGCGGGCGGCTGAAGAAACCCAAGAACACGGCGACAATGACCAGGCGGGAGGACGCCGCCATGAAGACGGCTCAGTTTCAGAAGACCATGAAGCAGCCCCCAATAGTGTCTGCATAAGTGTTTGATTCCTCTCGCGTCCTCTCTTCTTTTTCTTGCAACTTCTTTCTGAATTCTTTTTTATTTCTCTTGAGCAGGGCCCCGCTCTCTCTTGAGTGGTCTGACTCCGCCTCCGTGACCAGGATGGCGGAGGGTTTCGCCAACACCCGCCACGTGGACCCGTGCGCCGAGCTCTAGGCGGTGACGGAGAAAAATGCGCGGGAGGCACGTGAAGAGAGGGAGGAGACGGAGCGGCAGAGGGCGGCGGAGGCGGCCAAGGCGGCGCAGGAGGAGGCGTACGCGGCTGCTAAGGCCCACGCGGATGCCGCGGTCAAGATCCAGGCCGTCTTGGCCGGACTCCACAACTTGTCATCCCCCTGCGTGCCGCGCCACCCGCATCTGAGATCCCGGTGCCGACTGGAGGAGCCGACGATGTCATCATCCTGGGGGCGGAGATGCCGCCACCAGCGCCGATTGCCGAGACCCAAAGCAACTGGCCTAATGCACCACCGGTGCCGCCGGTTGGTGGTGAGCTGGTGGTGGGGGCGACGCCCATGGTCTGCACTCCGGCACGCCGGCGTGGGGCGAAGGCGGCTTCGGCGCCACGGCAGCAGGAGGTTGGGGACGCGAGCTTGTCGGCCCTAGATGTGGAGGCCACTAGTGCTGCTCCACCGGAGTGGACACCTGGGGGTAGAACGACTGTTCTGAACATGGCCGCGCAGGACGTTCGGGTCCGGCTCCAGGCTCAGGCCACCGCTCTCCAGCATTATATGCAGGAGTTCCTGGGACCACGAGCGGCTGTCCAGGTATGTTTCTTGTTTTCGATTCTTGTAATATTCCGTGGGGGCGCATCAGCACACCCACTGGGTGTAGTGCCCTAGTTCCGGGCGGCTGCTGAGCAGGCAGCCTTGAACTTTCAAGTAGGCTCGAGTGCTGGGTTGTTTTCTCTTCTGTTGTCTTCGTTGTAGGATTACCCCAATATCCGCGTGGCCGCCTTCAACTTCCAGGTCCAGGAGCTGGCCCAGCGGACCGCTGATTTGACCGGGAGCCAGAGTAATCACTCCGCCTTATCTCTCTCGCGGGGGCGCGTCAGCGCAGCCGCGGGTGTAGTCCCCGAGATTCAGGCCGACTGCTGAGTAGTCGGGCCGGATCTCCCCGGAAACTTCTTGCCTTCTCTGTTGATTGTTGACCGTCTTTTCTTTCTTGTCTCTATAGGAGCCAATGCCACCTTGCAGCAACAGCTGGGCGAGGCCCAAACTGCGCTGCACGCCAAGGAGGAGGAGTGCAGCAAGGTGGCCCAGGAGCGCAACCGTCTGGTCAAGGAGCTGCCTGACCAGGCGGATCGTCACAAGGCGGCCCTCCAGAAGGCGAAGGACAGCGAGGCTAGTCTCCAGGACGAGTTGGAGACTCAGCGCTTGAACTGGGCCGACACAGAGAGGGCGCTGAACGATGGCTACAACCGAATCGAGGACATGGTCGATGGTGAGTTGTCTTCTTCTTTCTTTCATCTGTTGATTGCTATATGATCCGGCTTCCGGCTTCATACTTCTTTTTCCTTCTTGCGCAGAGTACTTCCCTGGTTATGCCGTTACCGCCAGCCAAGCCATCGAAGCTCGCCGCGATGAGCAAAGGCGGACTAGTACGGAGATCGCTCCCAACACCCCTCGGACGCTCGGCGATCAGCTTCTTGCCATCCATGCTCGTCTTGAGCCCGCTCATCGAATGCTCCACCGGCTGCATCGCGTCGAAGCCTAGGTGATCCCTGCCCTCTGCCAGATATCCAAGCTCCGTGCACCCCTAGTCGTACTGCCGACTAGTTGGATGTGTCTATCGGCCGCTTCGAGGCGTGGAAGGGCTCCTCAGCTCAGGCAGGCGCACGGCGGGCCTTGGAGTTCGTCAAGGCATGGTATCCTGGGCTAGATCTAGCCCAGTTGGCCATGTTCCGGTAGGAAGCCAATGCGGAGTTGGAGGCGGTGAGGTGTGATCTCATTCAACATGCTGCGGCGATCGTCGAGTACACTGAGACCATCTTCTTCATCCCCGAGCTGAATGAGGAGGGTGCCGAGGCGCCACCGGACTGGTTCGGGCTGAACCGGGATGATGGCGAGGACTCGGTGGAGGAGATCACCTCCAGTGACGAAGGTGAGGACGAGGAGGGCGAGGATGGTGAACATGACGCGCCAGAGGACAGAGCGGACGGCCAGACTCAGCTCAACCGTGCCTCGAGCAACGAGCCACATGCGAGCGCATCGACTGCTGCTGGAGACGACCAAGCCGAGACTCGCTAGCTGGCTGCTTCACCAGCTGGCGCCGCCAGCGCCGCCGACTCCACCAGCCTGCCGGACCCGCCTGCTGCTCCCTTGGCCTAGGTGGCCAATTTTTGTCTTAACTTTTCCTGCTTTGTAGTCTTTTGAACAAGATTGTTAAATTCGCGCAGTTCCACCCGCTGGGGGTGTATTCAAACTTGTTAAATTCTAGCTTGAAAGCCTTGCTATGTAACTATTCTCTCGCACGTGCTATGCTTGTGCCGAATTCCAACTTGTCTTGGTTTCTGTTCTTTTGGCTTTTTCCTTTGCCGCCCTTCCTTGGCTGCTGCCTTGCCAGCCAGGCAGCCGCTCTGCGGACTGTGGCTGGGTCAAGTGCTTAGCTATTTGGGAGGATAAGTACTTCGACCATTTAGAATGTAGCAAGGTAAGTAGGAAACCGGTCGGTCGGCTGCTCAGCAACCGGTCGGTGAGGCAGGAAACCGGCCTATCTTATGTAAATGCTTTTATCCTTAACCATTTTTCATGTGGACATCGTTTCCTGCCTTTAACTCTTGCCAGCCAGACAGTCGCTCTGCAAGCTGCGGCTTGTGGCATGAGAGGGCTTAGATGCCGGCACATTACTTGTCTGACTGCAAGTAGCACTGACATAATACAAGGCGGCAAGCCCCTGGGCCGACTGGTCGAACCCGATGCCAGGTAGAGAAACGAAATAACACATTCATAGGCATAAAACTTATCATATAGATAAAAAGGGTAGTCCCCGAGTGCTCCTCGGGGGATCCGATGTCTTGCGCTTAAGACAAAAGGTAGCATGGTACATACTGCATTAACTGTAAAATCTTCGAAGGAGGTTTGCGTTCCATGGGCGCTCTGATTCCTTGCCGGAGTCGTCCCTCTTGCCTGCCCTAGGCTTCTGTGCATCGATCAGGTAGTAGGAGTCGTTGCCCAAGGCTTTGCTGATGATGAAGGGGCCTTCCCAAGGGGCCGAGAGCTTGTGTTGGCCGGCTGTTCGCTGGATCAGTCGGAGCACTAGGTCGCCTTCTTGGAAGGATCTTGGCTTGACCTTCCGAATGTGGTAGTGGTGCACGCTCTACTAGTAGATGGCGGGCCGGCTGAGTGCCAACAGCTGGCCCTCTTCCAGCAGATCGACACCGTCTTCTCATGCTTCCTTCGCCTCTGCTTCCATGTACATGGTGACGCGAGGTGAGTCGAACTCGATGTCGGTTGGGATGACAGCCTCGGCCCCGTACACAAGGAATAAAGGAGTGAAGCCGGTTGACTTGTTCAGACTGGTGCG
The DNA here is from genome assembly GCF_018294505.1 of Triticum aestivum. Classification (NCBI taxonomy): domain Eukaryota; kingdom Viridiplantae; phylum Streptophyta; class Magnoliopsida; order Poales; family Poaceae; genus Triticum; species Triticum aestivum. The sequence goes on along the minus strand of NC_057807.1, from coordinate 609,084,725 downwards.
CAGGTTCTAGAGAATGGCCGGAAGGTCGTCGATCCAGCAGCCGGCCGAGCGCTCCAGTGGCTTGACCAGTTGGGGCTTGATGCCGAAGAGGATGAGGCCGTTTGCTTGTTCGACTTGGCCGTTTGACTGCTGGATGGGCAACGAACGCTAAGTCCAGTCGGATGCCCTGCATCGCGCAGAAACGGGCCAATGCTCCTTTGGCAAAATTGGTGCCGTTGTCGGTGATGATGCTGTGTGGTATACCGTATCGGACGGTGATATCTACGATGAAGGTCACAATAGTTGGTCCATTCAATTTCTTGATTGGCTTTGCTTCAATCCACTTGGTGAATTTTTCCACGGCGACAAGCAGATGAGTCATGTCGCCGCGTGCTGTCTTGAATGGGCCCACCATGTCCAGCCCCCAGACGGCAAAGGGTCAAGTGAGAGGGATGGTCTTGAGTGCAGAAGCCGACAGATGTTGCTTGGAGCTGAATTTCTGGCACCCCTTGCAATGTTTGACCAAGTCCTTGGCGTCTTCCAAAGCAGTCGGCCAGAAGAAACCATGGCGGAAAGCCTTGGCCACAAGTGATCTTGAGGTCGCGTGGTGGCCTCATTCGCCTTGGTGGATATCTTTGAGGATTGCCTTGCCTTTCTCTGGCTCTAAGCATCGCTAGAAGACTCCAGTCACGCTGTACCTAACAAGCTCTCTGTTTACTATCGTGTAGGCTCCTGCCCGGCATTGTACTTGCCGGGCCGAGATCTCATCAGCCGGCAACTCTCTGTTCACCAGAAAATTGAGAATGTGTCGCGCCCATGATGGAGCTGCGACTTCTTCTACTGTCAGTACGGCCACTTCAACTAGGGCGGTTGGATTGGGAGGTGGCGGGTTGGAGTCGGCCACCGATTGCTCTGTTGTTGAAGTCCCCCGGCCGACCGCCGCAGTCTTCGGGCCGGGTTCTAAAGTCCCCGGGCCGGGTGCGGCTACAGCAGTCCCTGAGCCGCCTGCCGAAGTCCCCGAGCCGACTGCTAAGGTCCCCAAGTCAGATCCGAATGTTCCGGGGGCAGCCGACACAAAGATATAATCTGATTCCGGTGAAGGCTTGATAGACGGCTTGAGGAGGCGCTGAAGGGAGACGCTGGCTGGTATGGCTTGCGGGTGGAGCCGATTCGTGCCAGGGCATCTGCTTGCTCGTTGTTGGCCCGTGGCACGTGAAGGAACTCGCACCCTTCGAAATATCCACTGAGTTGCTGGACGAGGAAGCAGTAGCTTGCCATGTTTGCATCCTTGGTGTCCCAGTGGCTATACGACTATTGGACCACCAAGTATGAGTCGTCATAGCACAGATCCGGTGGATGCCGAGCTCTTTGGCCAGCCGGAGCCCGTGTACAAGCGCCTCATACTCGGCCACATTATTGGAGGCGGCAAAGTGGATTTGCAATATGTATCTGAGCTTGTCGCCTTTGGGAGAGGTAAGGACGATGCCAGCTCCCAGTCCGATGCACATCTTGGAGCCATCAAAGTGCATATGCCAATGGGTGGAATCCGGCACTGGCAGCAGGTACTGGGTCTTGGCCTAGTCGACGAGGAAGTCAGCCAGTGCTTGGGACTTGATGGTGGTGCGAGTCTGGTAGAATATGGTGTATGGAGCTATCTCAATGGCTCATTTGGCCACCCGGCCTGATGCATCTCTGCTGCCCATGATCTCGGCAAGCAGGGTAGTGTAAACAACCCTAATGGGGTGCTCTTGAAAGTATGGCTTGAGCTTCTTGGCGGTAAAGTACATGTCGTAACATATCTTCTGGTCGTGTGGATAGTTCTGCTTTGAGGCTGACAGCACCTCGCTCAAATAGTACACGGGCCTCAGAACTGGTTGTGCCTTGCGGTCTTCTGGGTGCTGTACCACGATGACTGTGCTGACCACTCGGCTAATTGCGGCAACGTAAAGGAGCATGGGCTCTTTGGCAGTCAGAACCGCCAGGACATGCGGCATAGTCAGCATCTTCTTCAGCTAGAGAATAGCCTCGTCTTCCTTGTCGTTCCACTCAAAGTGAGTGGTTTTCTTCATGAGCTGGTATAGGGGAAGAGCCTTCTCTCCTAGACAACTGATGAAGCGGCTGAGGGATGCTAAGCACCCGGTGAACTTCTGGACGTCTCACAGTCGGGTGGGTATTTACATCCTCTCGATGGCTTTGATCTTCATAGGGTTGCACTCAATGCCACGTTCTGAGACCAGAAAGCCTAGGAGCTGGCCGGCTGGCACACACCAATGACACACTTCTCCGGGTCGAGCTTGATGTTGAAGCGGCGCATATTCTCAAAGGTTTCTTTCAAGTCATCCATCAGGGTGCCACGCTTCTCCGTCTTCACCACAACATCGTCCACGTAAACGTGGACATTGCGTCCGAGTTGCTTGAGCAAGCACTTCTGCATACAGCGTTGGAAGGTGGCGCCAGCATTCCTCAAGCCGAACGTCATGGTAATGTAGCAGAAGGCGCTGAATGGCGTGATGAAGGCGGTCTTCAGTCGATCAGCCGGATCGAGCTTGATCTGGTGGTAGCCGGAATAGGCATCAAGGAAAGACAACAACTCGCATCCAGCTGTGGAGTTGATCACTTGGTCTATTCGCGGCAGAGCGAATGGATCTTTGGGGCGGGCTTTGTTGAGACTGGTGTAATCGATGCACATACGCCACTTGTTATTCTTCTTCAGCACGAGGACCGGGTTGGCAAGCCTGTCCGGGTGGAATACTTCCATAATGAAGCCGTCTGCTAGGAGCCGGGCTATCTCTTCACCAACAATTCTTCTCTTTTCTTTCGATAGGCAGCGAAGGGGTTGCCTGACCGGCTTGGCATCTGACTTTACATGAAGTTGTGCTCGGCAAGATCCATTGGGACACCCAGCATGTCTTTGGGGGACCATGCAAAGATGTCTCGATTCTCACGGAGGAAATTGAGGAGCTCGCCTCCCTATTTGCTGTTGAGGCCAGAGCCTATAACGGCAAATCACTCCGGGTGGTCAGGGTCCAAGAGGATCCGCTTGGTCTCTTTGGCCGGCTGGAATGAGGCCCCCCGCTTCGGTTTCTTTGGGATCAGACGGCATGGTCGGCTTCTCGCTGGCCATTGCTACCATCCGATCAAGGAGCCGTCTTTCTTGAGCTATGACGAGGGACTCAGCCAACCGACTGCTGGCAGCCGCACAATCTTGTGACTTCTTGTAACCTCTAGTGATAGTGATGATGCCTTTGGTGCCTGGCATCTTGGCTTTCATGTATGCATAATGAGGGACCATCATGAACTTTGCCAGCGCAGGGCGGCCCAATAGAGCGTGATAGGGGCTTTCCAAGTCCACCACCTCAAACTAGATTGGCTCACGGCGGAAATGGTTCTGTCGCCGAACATGACGTCAATCTTTATCTTGCCAATTGGGGAGTAGGACAAGCCTGGGACTATGCCATGAAAAACAGTCCGGCTCGACTGGAGTTGCTTAGCCTTGATGCCTAGTCGGTCCATGGTCTCCTTGTATAGGATATTGATGCTGCCGCCGCCATCTATCAGCCCTCGGCTGAAATGGCAGTTCCACCTCTCTCTTGCAAAGGTCGCCTCGAGCACCAGGGCATATGAACCCGGATTGGGCATCACAGCCGGGTGGTCATCTTGGCTCCAAGTGATAGGCTTCTTGGACCAGTGCATGCGGGTGGGAGCTTCTGTACTGATAGCATTAACCTCTCTGTGCTGCTGCCGCCTGCTATGCATGTTGTCATCTTGGCTTGTGAAGACGACGTAGGCGGCATGCTCTTCGGGGAATTCATCTCGGATGGCACCGACTGCTGGACGGGCCACCGGTTGTTGAGGAGGCGGAGGCGGCTGGCCAGCAGGCGAAGGAGGCAGCAACCCTTCGCCCTTGGAGATTCAGGTGAGCCAGTGGCACTTCCGGGTGATGTGATTGGATGGCTTCGCGCCGCTGTGGAACTTGCAGGGTGCATCGAGGGTTTTCTCATAAGAAAAAGTGGGCTGCCAAGCCGGCTTGCCACCTTTCTGACGCTTGGGTAACGGCTGTCCTTCTGGCTGTTGATCTTCGACTATTGCCACCTGCCGGCTGGTGGAAGCTGGCATCGGGGCTTTGTGCTTTCTGTCGTTCGGCTGCTGATGCCGGCTGGTGTCATGAGCCGGCGTTCTGAAGGCGGAGGGAGCACCTTCCTAGATGCGTCCACCGGAAGCTCGGACTTCATAGAGGAGTCGGCAGTGGCGTACTTGTCTGCTATGATCAGCAGCTCGTCGAGTGTAGCCGACTCATCGCAAAGGAGTCGTTGCTTGAGTAGGTTGCCTTCTCTGCACCCGGAGTTGAAGTATTCTATGGCTTGCACCTCGTGCACCCCTTCGCGGGAGTTGTGCAGTTCGACCCACCGCATCAGGTAGTTGCGAGTGGATTCAGTAGGTCCTTGGACGCACAGAGAGAGCTGGCGAGGCTTGGGCGGCCGCTTGTAAGTGTTGGTGAAGTTGCGGATGAAGACTTCGGTGAAATCTACCCAGTTGTTGATGTTGTATGGCTTGAGGCTTTTCAGCCAAGTGCGGGCTATGCCTTGAAGCATGAGGGGAACATACTTCATGGCAATGCACTTGTTGCCGTTTGCTATGTTGATTGCGGTGGAGTAGTCGACCAGCCAATATTCCGGCTTCACAGAGCCGTTGTACTTGGGCATATCTCTTGGGAGCGAGAACCCTTTGGGGAAGGGCTCCTCGCGAATGCAGGGGCCAAAACAAAGGCGGACCAATCGCATCTTCTTCTTCTAGTGCCTGGGATCAAGCCAGGCGGTCGATCCGACGGCGGGCATCATTTTCTCCAATTCCTTCACGGCGGCCCAGCCGGCCGCTGAGCATCGGGCGCTCAACACGCGGCGGGGAGGCATGCCTCTCCCTGCGAGGAGGAGGAGGCGGACAGTCGTCCCGCCGCTCCACAGCTCGTGGGCGGCCATCTTGGTCGCGCTCAATGGTGAGGCGCGTCTCACTGCGGCTATCAGCCGACTCTTTGTCTATTCGGTTGCGGGCGCTGCTGGCTGTCGGTGTCCGGGAGGTCGCGCCTTGCTCTCGACGGGGGAGGGGGATGATTCTCGGCCCGTGCGCCGACTTCTTGCTGCGCGGCAGCCGCATCGATGAGCTGCTGAACACGCTCCATCATGCTGCGTCGCTCGTCACCCTCCAGGTGGTCTAGCTCGTCTGCTGCCGCCTGGGCAGCGCATATGTTCTCGATGGGCTTGGCATAGATTGGGCGATCGGGCCCCAACATGCTGGCGATGGCCGCGCCACACTGTCGGACGATGCCCACGCGGCTTGGCTCGCCAGCAGCCGGCGTGCCACAGACAGCGCGATTGACCTCGCACTGATAGGCCTCGGTGAGGCATTTCATAGCGGCCAACTTCTTGCTGCTCTCGACGAGTGCGACGCGGCAGGCTTCCAGCATCTCAGCGTTGGCATCACCCACGATGGGTACAGACAGGTCCCGCATTGTCGCCTGCAACGGGTCTTGGGCGTCCCCACTAGAGGTTCCATCGTGGCTGATGATGAGCACCTCGGTGACGGTGCTGCCGCCGCTGTACGCACGGGGGAGCGGGTCATCGATGACCACCACGTTTGTCGGGAAGGCATCAAGGGATGTCGTGTCAGAGTCGACAAGCATCGGGTCAATGGAGCCGATCGACTCCAAGTCGGAGGCGGGCTCGTTGGATATGTCGAGCTTGCCAAGGAAGTCAATGAGGTAGCTCTCGGAGCTGGCTGCGCCTGCGCCTGGCGCGGGCTCGTCGGAGAGGCGAATCTCGCCGATGAGATCAGCGAGGCAGCTTGTCGCGTATGCGACTTCCATGCCATGCGGCGCGTCGGTGCAAACGCCATCGGGCGTGCCGGGCTGGCTGCGCTCGCCAGGGAGGAACAAGGTTCCCGTCCAGAACAGATCTCCAGACGACGGTGCACCTAGCCCCATGGTGGGCGCCAAATGTCGGGGGTTTGGTGCGACATGTGCCAAGGGATGGCTTATCATGGTGGGAGCTAGTAAGACATCGCCGGTGCCTGGATACGGGATAAGGCGTAAACATGTACGCTGACGCATCTTACCCAGGTTCGGGGCTCTCCTAGGAGATAACACCCCTAGTCCTGCTCTTGGGGGTCTCCGCATGGTCACTAGATCAATAAGAAGCTACAAACTTGCTCCTTGAGTTGTTTGGTTAGAGGAGGAAGAAGGGCTAGGCTACCTCTACTCTTCTCTCTCTATATGTGTGTTTTCTCTAAGAGGCTGAACCCTTTGCACGGGTGCCCTGGGGGGGTTTATATAGGCCTACCCCCAGGGGTACAATGGTAATCCGGCCGGGTGTAGAACCGGGCCGTCAGTGTCTCTGGTCGTGGGCTTCTCCGCCGGCTGCTGGGGCCCGCGGACTAGCCGATCCCGTCAGCTGCCAGACTCTCAACCGACAGGTAGTGCCCGCCGATTGTGGGTCATGTTGGCTGCTCATCACTTTAGCCTTGCCTTTGATGACGAGGGCTTGGTCGGGGGAGAGTGGCTACAGTACCGCCGCCTGGCAAGCACTTACTATATCCACACCCCGTCTTATCGGATTAATGGCGCACAAACTCCAAGGGAAAGGGAGGGTCGGCTTGCCGTCTTCTGGCATCTCATGGACAGGTAGGGCCCACCACCTTTGGGCCGTACCGACGGCCCATCATGGGAGCATGGCTCCCTCTGTCATGGATTATGTTGTTGGAAATATGCCCTAGAGGCAATAATAAAAGGATTATTATTATATTTCCTTGTTCATGATAATTGTCTTTTATTCATGTTGTAATTGTATTATCCAGAAATCGTAATACACATGTGAATACATAGACCACAATACGTCCCTAGTAAGCCTCTAGTTGACTAGCTCGTTGGTCAACAGATAGTCATGGTTTCCTGACTATGGACATTAGATGTCATTGACAACGGGATCACATCATTAGGAGAATGATGTGATGGACAAGACCAATTCCTAAGCATAGCACAAGATCGTGTAGTTCGTTTTGCTAGAGCTCTTCCAATGTCAAGTATATCTTCCTTAGACCATGAGATCGTGTAACTCCCGGATACCGTAGGAGTGCTTTGGGTGTACCAAACGTCACAACGTAACTGGGTGACTATAAAGGTGCACTACAGGTATCTCCGAAAGTGTCTGTTGGGTTGACACAGATCGTGACTGGGATTTGTCACTCCATGTTACGGAGAGGTATCACTGGGCCCACTCGGTAGTGCATCATCATAATGAGCTCATAGTGACCAAGTGTCTGGTCACGGGATCATGCATTACGGTACGAGTAAAGTGACTTGCCGGTAACGAGACTGAACGAGGTATTGGGATACCGACGATCGAGTCTCGGGCAAGTAACATACCGTCTGACAAAGGGAGTAGTATACGGGGTTGCTTGAACCCTCGACATCGTGGTTCATCTGATGAGATCATCGAGGAGTATGTGGGAGCCAACATGGGTATCCAGATCCCGCTGTTGGTTATTGACCGGAGAGCTGTCTCGGTCATGTCTGCATGTCTCTCGAACCCGTAGGGTCTACACACTTAAGGTTCGGTGACGCTAGGGGTTGTATGAATATGAGTATGCAGCAAACCGAATGTTGTTCAGAGTCCCGGATGAGATCCCGGACGTCATGAGGAGTTCCGGAATGGTCCGGAGGTAAAGAAAACTATATAGGAAGTGCTATTTCGGCCATCGGGAAAGTTTCGGGGTCACCCAGTATTGTACCGGGACCACCGGAAGGGTCCCGGGGGTCCACCGGGTGGGGCCACCTATCCCGGAGGGCCCCGTGGGCTGAAGTGGGAGGGGAACCAGCCCCTAGTGGGCCGGTGCGCCCCCCCTTGGGCCCCCCTACGCCTAGGGTTGGAAACCCTAGGTGGGGGGGCGCACCACTTGCCTTGGGGGGCACTCCACCCCCCTGGCCGCCGCCCCCTTGGGAGATTGCATCTCCCAGGGTCGGCGCCCCCCCTGGGGGCCTATATAAAGGAGGGCAGGGGGGAGGGCAGCCACACCCTTGTGTCTTGGCGCCTCCCTCCCCTGCTACACCTCGTCCTCCTCCTGCAGCAGCTTGGCGAAGCCCTGCCGGAGTTCTGCTGCATCCACCACCACGCCATTGTGCTGCTGGATCATCATCAACCTCTCCTTCGCCCTTGCTGGATCAAGAAGGAGGAGACGTCATCCGCTCCGTACGTGTGTTGAACGCGGAGGTGCTGTCCGTTCGGCACTTGGTCATCGGTGATTTGAATCACGGCGAGTACGAATCCATCATCACCGTTCTCTCGAACGCTTCCGCACGCGATCTACAAAGTGGTATGTAGATGCAATATCTCTCCCATGACTCGTTGCTTAGATGAACTCATAGATGGGTCTTGGTGAAACCGTAGGAAATTTTTTTAATATTCTGCAATGTTCCCCAACAGTGGTATCAGAGCTAGGTCTATGCGTAGTTCTCTATTGCACGAGTAGAACACAATTTTGTTGTGGGTGTAGATCTTGTCAACTTGCTTGCCGCTACTAGTCTTTTCTTGCTTCAGCGGTATTGTGGGATGAAGCGGCCCAGACCGACCTTACACGTACGCTTACGTGAGACAGGTTCCACCGACTGACATGCACTAGTTGCATAAGGTGGCTAGCGGGTGTCTGTCTCTCCTACTTTAGTTGGAGCGGATTAGATGAAAAGGGTCCTTATGAAGGGTAAATAGAAGTTGACAAAATCACGTTGTGGTTATTCGTAGGTAACAAAACATTCTTGCTAGAACCCAATTGCAGCCACGTAAAAGATGCAACAACAATTAGAGGACGTCTAACTTGTTTTTGCAGCAATTGTCATGTGATGTGATATGGCCAGAAGTTGTGATGAATGATGAATGATATACTGTGATGTATGAGATCATATTCTTGTAATAGGAATCACGACTTGCATGTCGATGAGTATGACAACCGGCAGGAGCCATAGGAGTTGTCTTTATTTTTGTATGACCTACGTGTCATTGAAGAACGCCATGTAAATTACTTTACTTTATTGCTAAACGCGTTAGCCATAGAAGTAGAAGTAGTCGTTGGCGTGACAACTTCATGAAGACACAATGATGGAGATCATGATGATGGAGATCATGGTGTCATGCCGGTGACGAAGATGATCACGGAGCCCCGAAGATGGATATCGAAGGAGCTATATGATATTGGCCATATCATGTCACTACTATATAATTGCATGTGATGTTTATTATGTTTTATGCATCTTGTTTACTTAGAACGGCGGTAGTAAATAAGATGATCCCTTATTATAATTTCAAGAAAGTGTTCCCCCTAACTGTGCACCGTTCCTAAGTTTCGTCGTTTCGAAGCACCACGTGATGATCGGGTGTGATAGATCCTTACGTTCACATACAATGGGTGTAAGACAGATTTACACATGCAGAACACTTAGGGTTAACTTGACGAGCCTAGCATGTACAGACATGGCCTCGGAACACAGAGACCGAAAGGTCGAACATGAGTCGTATGGAAGATACGATCAACATGGAGATATTCACCGATGATGACTAGTCCGTCTCACGTGATGATCGGACACGGCCTAGTCAACTCGGATCGTGTAACACTTAGATGACTAGAGGGATGACTAATCTGAGTGGGAGTTCATTAAATAATTTGATTAGATGAACTTAATTATCATGAACTTAGTCTAAAACTTTTGCAAAATATGTCTTGTAGATCAAATGGCCAACGCTCATGTCAACATGAACTTCAACGCGTTCCTAGAGAAAACCAAGCTGAAAGATGATGGCAGCAACTATTCGGACTGGGGCCGGAACCTGAGGATCATCCTCATAGCAGCCAAGAAAGATTATGTCCTAGATGCACCAATAGGTGAAGCACCCATCCCAGAGAACCAAGACGTTATGAACACTTGGCAATCACATGTTGATGATTACTCGCTTGTTCAGTGCGGCATGCTTTACAGCTTAGGACCGGGGCTCCAAAAGCGTTTTGAGAAACACGGAGCATATGAGATGTTCGAGGAGCTGAAAATGGTTTTCCAAGCTCATGCCCGGGTCGAGAGATATGAAGTCTCCGACAAGTTCTATAGTTGTAAGATGGAGGAAAACAGTTCTGTCAGTGAGCACATACTCAAAATGTCTGGGTTGCACAACCGCCTGTCCCAGCTGGAGATCAACCTCCCGGACGAGGCGGTCATTGACAGAATCCTTCAGTCGCTCCCACCGAGCTACAAGAGATTTGTGTTGAACTACAATATGCAAGGGATGGTGAAGACCATTCCTGAAGTATTCACAATGCTGAAGTCAGCAGAGGTTGAAATCAAGAAAGAACATCAAGTGTTGATGGTCAATAAGACCACTAAGTTCAAGAAGGGCAAGGGTAAGAAGAACTTCAAGAAGGACGGCAAAGATGTTGCCGCGCCCGGTAAGCCAGTTGCCGGGAAGAAGTCAAAGAATGGACCCAAGCCTGAGACTGAGTGCTTTCGTTGCAAAGGGAAGGGTCACTAGAAGCGGAACTGCCCCAAATACTTAGCGGACAAGAAGGCCGGCAACACTAAAGGTATATTTGATATACATGTAATTGATGTGTACCTTAACAGTACTCGTAGTAACTCCTGGGTATTTGATACCGGTGTCATTGCTCACATTTGTAACTCACAGCAGGAGCTGCGGAATAAGCGGAGACTGGCAAAGGACGAGGTGACGATGCGCGTCGGGAATGGTTCCAAGGTCGATGTGATCGCCGTCGGCACGCTACCTCTACATTTACCTACGGGATTAGTTTTAAACCTCAATAATTGTTATTTAGTGCCAAGTTTGAGCATGAACATTGTATCTAGATCTCGTTTGATGCGAGATGGCTACTCATTTAAATCTGAGAATAATGGTTGTTCTATTTATATGAGAGATATGTTTTATGGTCATGCCCCGATGGTCAATGGTTTATTCTTAATGAATCTCGAACACAATGTTACACATATTCATAGTGTGAATACCAAAAGATGTAAAGTTGATAACGATAGTCCCACATACTTGTGGCACTGCCGCCTTGGTCACATTGGTGTCAAGCGCATGAAGAAGCTCCAAACTGATGGACTTTTAGAGTCTCTCGATTATGAATCATTTGACACATGCGAACCATGCCTCATGGGCAAAATGACCAAGACCCCGTTCTCCGGAACAATGAAGTGAGCAACCAACTTATTGGAAATCATACATACTGATGTGTGTGGTCCAATCAGCGTTGAAGCTCGCGGAGGATATCGTTATGTTCTCACTCTCACTGATGACTTGAGTAGATATGGGTATGTCTACTTGATGAAAAACAAGTCTGAGACCTTTGAAAAGTTCAAGGAATTTCAGAATGAGGTAGAGAATCAACGTGACCGAAAGATAAAATTCCTACAATCGGATCGTGGAGGAGAATATTTAAGTCACGAATTTGGTACACACTTAAGAAAATGTGGAATTGTTTCACAACTCACGCCACCTGGAACACCTCAGCATAACGGTGTGTCCGAACATCGTAATCGCACTCTATTGGATATGGTGCGATCTATGATGTCTCTTACCGATTTACTGCTATCATTTTGGGGATACGCTCTAGAGACGGCTACATTCACTTTAAATAGGGCACCGTCTAAATCCGTTGAGACGACACCATATGAATTATGATTTGGGAAGAAACCTAAGCTGTCGTTTCTAAAAGTTTGGGGATGCGATGCTTATGTCAAGAAACTTCAACCTGAAAAGCTCGAACCCAAGTCGGAAAAATGCGTCTTCATAGGATACCCCAAAGAAACCATTGGGTATACCTTCTACCTTAGATCCGAAGGCAAGATCTTTGTTGCCAAGAACGGATCCTTTCTAGAAAAAGAGTTTCTCTCGAAAGGAGTAAGTGGGAGGAAAGTAGAACTTGATGAAGTACTACCTCTTGAACCGGAAAGTAGTGCAGCTCAGGAAAATGTTCCTGTGGTGCCTACACCAACTGGAGAGGAAATTAATGATGATGATCAAGGTACTTCGGATCAAGTTGCTACTGAACTTCGTAGGTCCACAAGGACACGTTCCACACCAGAGTGGTATGGCAACCCTGTCCTGGAAATCATGTTGTTAGACAACGGTGAACCTTCAAACTATGAAGAAGCGATGGTGGGCCCAGATTCCAACAAATGGCTAGAAGCCATGCAATCCGAGATAGAATCCATGTATGAAAACAAAGTATGGACTTTGACTGACTTGCCCGATGATCGGCGAGCGATAGAAAACAAATGGATCTTTAAGAAGAAGACGGACGCGGATGGTAATGTCACCATCTATAAAGCTCGACTTGTTGCTAAGGGTTATCGACAAGTTCAAGGGGTTGACTACGATGAGACTTTCTCTCCCGTAGCGAAGCTTAAGTCCGTCCGAATCATGTTAGCAACTGCCGCATACTATGATTATGAGATATGTCAGATGGACGTCAAAACGGCATTCCTTAACGGCTATCTTAAGGAAGAGTTGTATATGATGCAGCCGGAAGGTTTTGTCGATCCTAAGAATACTAACAAAGTATGCAAGCTCCAGCGATCCATTTATGGGCTGGTGCAAGCATCTCAGAGTTGGAACATTCGCTTTGATGGGATGATCAAAGCGTTTGGGTTTATGCAGACTTATGGAGAAGCCTGTGTTTACAAGAAAGTGAGTGGGATCTCTGTAGCATTTCTCATATTATATGTAGACGACATACTTTTGATTGGAAATGATATAGAATTCTTGGACAGCATTAAGGCCTACTTGAATAAGTGTTTTTCAATGAAGGACCTTGGAGAAGCTGCTTACATATTAGGCATCAAGATCTATAGGGATAGATCGAGACGCCTCATAGGTCTTTCACAAAGCACATACCTTGATAAGATTTTGAAGAAGTTCAAAATGGATCAGTCCAAGAAAGGGTTCTTGCCTGTACTGCAAGGTGTGAGATTGAGCTCGGCTCAATGCCCGACCACGGCAAAAGATAAAGAAGAGATGAGTGTCATCCCCTATGCTTCAGCCATAGGATCTATTATGTATGCCATGTTGTGTACCAGACCTGATGTAAACCTAGCCGTAAGTTTGGTAGGAAGGTACCAAAGTAATCTCGGCAAGGAACAATGGACAGCGGTCAAGAATATCCTAAAGTACCTGAAAAGGACAAAGGACATGTTTCTCGTTTATGGAGGTGACGAAGAGCTCGCCGTAAAGGGTTACGTCGATGGTAGCTTCGACACAGATCTGGATGACTCTAAGTCACAAACCGGATACGTGTATATGTTGAATGGTGGAGCAGTAAGCTGGTGCAGCTGCAAGCAGAGCGTCGTGGCGGGATCTACATGTGAAGCAGAGTACATGGCAGCCTCGGAGGCAGCGCATGAAGCAATATGGGTGAAGGAGTTCATCACCGACCTAGGAGTCATACCCAATGTGTCGGGGCCGATCAATCTCTTCTGTGACAACACTGGAGCTATTGCCCTTGCCAAGGAGCCCAGGTTTCACAAGAAGACCAGGCACATCAAGCGTCGTTTCAACTCCATCCGTGAAAATGTTCAAGATGGAGACATAGAGATTTGCAAAGTACAGGCGGATCTCAATGTCGCAGATCCGTTGACTAAACCTCTCTCGCGAGCAAAACATGATCAACACCAGAACTCTATGGGTGTTCGTTTCATCACAATGTAACTAGATTATTGACTCTAGTGCAAGTGGGAGACTGTTGTAAATATGCCCTAGAGGCAATAATAAAAGGATTATTATTATATTTCCTTGTTCCTGATAATTGTCTTTTATTCATGCTATAATTGTATTATCCGTAAATCGTAATACACATGTGAATACATAGACCACAATACGTCCCTAGTAAGCCTCTAGTTGACTAGCTCGTTGGTCAACAGATAGTCATGGTTTCCTGACTATGGACATTAGATGTCATTGACAACGGGATCACATCATTAGAAGAATGATGTGATGGACAAGACCCATTCCTAAGCATAGCACAAGATCGTGTAGTTCGTTTTGCTAGAGCTTTTCCAATGTCAAGTATCTCTTCCTTAGACCATGAGATCATGTAACTCCCGGATACCGTAGGAGTGCTTTGGGTGTACCAAACGTCACAATGTAACTGGGTGACTATAAAGGTGCACTACAGGTATCTCCAAAGGTGTCTGTTGGGTTGACACGGATCGAGACTGGGATTTGTCACTCCGTGTTACGGAGAGGTATCACTGGGCCCACTCGGTAGTGCATCATCATAATGAGCTCATAGTGACCAAGTGTCTGGTCAAGGGATCATGCATTACGGTACGAGTAAAGTGACTTGCCGGTAACGAGACTGAACGAGGTATTGGGATACCGACGATCGCAAGTAACATACCGTCTGACAAAGGGAATAGTATACGGGGTTGCTTGAACCCTCGACATCGTGGTTCATCCGATGAGATCATCGAGGAGTATGTGGGAGCCAACATGGGTATCCAGATCCCGCTGTTGGTTATTGACCGGAGAGCTGTCTCGGTCATGTCTGCATGTCTCCCGAACCCGTAGGGTCTACACACTTAAGGTTCGGTGACGCTAGGGTTGTATGAATATGAGTATGCAGCAAACCGAATGTTGTTCGGAGTCCCGGATGAGATCCCGGACGTCACGAGGAGTTCCAGAATGGTCCGGAGTTCAAGAAAACTATATAGGAAGTGCTGTTTCGGCCATCGGGAAAGTTTCGGGGTCACCCGGTATTGTACCGGGACCACCGGAAGGGTCCCGGGGGTCCACCGGGTGGGGCCACCTATCCCGGAGGGCCCCGTGGGCTGAAGTGGGAGGGGAACCAGCCCCTAGTGTGCTGGTGCGCCCCCCCCCTTGGGCCCCCCTGCGCCTAGGGTTGGAAACCCTAGGTGGGGGGGGGGGGGCGCACCACTAGCCTTGGGGGGCACTCCACCCCCCTGGCCGCCGCCCCCTTGGGAGATTTCATCTCCCAGGACCGGAGCCCCCCCTGGGGGCCTATATAAAGGAGGGCAGGGGGAAGGGCAGCCGCACCCTTGTGTCTTGGCGCCTCCCTCCCCTGCTACACCTCGTCCTCCTCCCGCAGCAGCTTGGCGAAGCCCTGCCGGAGTTCTGTTGCATCCACCACCACGCCGTTGTGCTGCTGGATCATCATCAACCTCTCCTTCGCCCTTGCTGGATCAAGAAGGAGGAGACATCATCCGCTCCGTACGTGTGTTGAATGCGGAGGTGCTGTCCGTTCGGCACTTGGTCATCGGTGATTTGAATCACGGCGAGTACGACTCCATCATCACCGTTCTCTCGAACGCTTCCGCACGCGATCTACAAAGTGGTATGTAGATGCAATCTCTCTCTCCCATGACTCATTGCTTAGATGAACTCAAAGATGGATCTTGGTGAAACCGTAGGAAAATTTTTAATTTTCTGCAACGTTCCCCAACAGATGTCATGGGCTGCGTGGCAACAGTGTCGCACCGAGCTAGGGATAGCCACCCGATACACTACACTGTGGCCACGTTCGTTCCTGGATTTGGGGTGGCAGGCTGCATTGTAGCCACGCCCCATCTCATCGTTGTTATGTGGGTGCAAAGTTTGAGGGCGCGAGTGTGGGCCGCCTGCTAGGAGTCGGCTGCTCTAGTGGCCGACTACTAGGAGTCGGCCCACGCTAGGGCCGCTCTTTAGGCTTTCTTACCTTCTAGCAGCCGGACATCGGAACAGCCAGCCACAAGAAGGTGGTCCCTTGTCTTTGATGCCTGAGGGGCGCAACCGGCCCCGATGTCTTGAAATATCATGGGGAGCAGATTGGGCTACCCGTGGTCATTTACTCCGACACATGGTGTCTTTGCAATATCCATGATTTCTACTTGAATTTATATGATATTCATTGCATATAGTAATAAAACAAATAATGCTTGTGTTATTTAGTTTGTCATGATAAAAATGCTCAGTTAACAGAAATGAATGCTTGAACTAGTGAGATATAGCTTGAGTAGTTGAACTAAGTGAGTCTATCATGACTATGGTAATATGAGCATCGGTATTATATTCCTTATTTGCATAATGAGTCTCATATGTTAAATGCCAACTAAAGTGATGAGTATAAACAACCAGTAAGAAAGGACCAGAAATGTTGAAATTTGAGTTTGTGCAAGTAGAACTTTGAATAAGGTTGCTCTGTTGTTTCTAAGTGTTATGTGATGCATGATATATGGTTGCATAAGTATGGCATATAGTGACTCAAGCATTTTTATTTTCAAGTTAAACCTGATGATAATTGAACTTGAACATAAAGTTGGTCGGGTCATGGTGCCACTGAATCGGGCTGACAAGTGCAACCACATTTGCCTTTATATGGGGAGGCCGTTAGTCGTTCCGTTGTAATGCCTTTTGTCGGTACCTCCAACGAGGGAAGGTTATGGGCCTGCGTTACCCTGGCGCGGTAAGCAGACATAACCTTGTGGGCCTGCTGTTGTTATGGTACCTTGTCCCTGTTTGGGATTGTTTATTTGCCACGACGGTGGCCGTTTTGCCTTTGGTAGGCTAGGCCACCCATGACTAAGCCCAGCGGGGAGTTGGTCGGAGTGGCTGTAAGAGTATCATGGCAATGGGAGAGTTATGTCGGAATGTCGTTGGTCCACCTGAATGGGAATGCGAGGCCATGGGTTCCGTGGTGTGGGTAAAGTGAGCTACCTCTGCAGAGTGTATTAATCTATCGATAGTCGTGCCATCAGATAAGGGCCCAGTTCATAAGTAAGTCACACCATGGATCAACTTTTATAAAGAAATCTTGCACACTGAGTTATTTGCATTGCACTGGTTGAGTCAGTGAGGCTGACAGTTGTGGTATCAGTTGTGATGTGTGATTGATTACCGTTTGGTTACAAGGTAACCCGTTGAACCGAGTATGGTTCTGGTTATGATCCGGCATGATAACCGTTCGGTTCCAAGGCAACCTATTGGTAAGAGAGAGTCCGAGTGACTCAGTACACAAGTTTGGTTTCACTACATGAGTAGCATGTTGCTATTTGCATTTAACTTGATTAAATGTCATGATATTGTTTGTCATTATGGTTATGTTTGATGTGATCTTGCAAGTACATTCAATGTACTGACCTGGCATGTTATGCTAGATTTCAGGAAAGTCTAACTGGATCGGAGTGTTGCCATGTCTAGATCGTGTCCACATTGGTGTCCCTGTGCTATGGAGTCCCGCTATGTCGTTGTTACGCTGCCGTGTAGATGTCGTGCACGAGGCCCCTTTATATTCACTAAATAATGTACATATTGTTCAGCCGCACCGACTGTGCCACTTGGCCTCGCTACTTGATGTAATGTCACACTATGCTTCTGCTAGTTTCAATAAAGCGGTGATTTATGTACCAAGATGTTGTGTGTTGCTAGAAGACATGATCTCTAGGTTGGAAATACAGGGTAAACCGGTCGCTCCAAGACGGGGTGCCACAATGCTTGGTATCAGAGCCTCACTAACTGTAGGACACGCTAGACCCCGACACCCAAAGTAAACGTTAGTTAGTTTGCTAATTGAGTGCCATTAGCGCTTGCATCTGGATGCTGCATTGCATGCATTAGACTTATTGTTATTTCTAACCGGTTAATGGTTGTGAGTGTAGATGGCTTCGGTGCTGTATCCGTGTCAGTTGCAGCTGATGCCATACACTTCACCGCATCTCCTTCGTAACGTGTGGCGTCGACTGTACCCCCATGGTGACGACCCAACATATCAGGTCTACCGGGAGCATCTAGCTGACTCCGTGTATGAGTATCACGCCGTGGTTACTCTGCGCACCAGTTCGTCAGCAGGCTCTTACACTCGTACCTCTCGGAGCGGTTATGCATCCACTGTCGCTCAGGCCGTCCAGTATGCTGCATTCGAGATTCTTGTTGAGTTACGCTATACAGAGGCTCGGATGCATAACCACCCAGGTTTTCGCTTCTACCTATCTTTACACGATGATGGTCGTGTTCGCTTTCGTTCCATTGATCCGGCGTCTCATAGTGACACTAGCCACCTTTCTCGATATATCACTGCTAGTTATCTTCTGATTCACAAGTTGGCTCGAGAGCTGAATCGTGCCCGTTCTGCTTTAGACGCCGCTAGATCCTACCCTACTCCACCTTCTATGGGGTTTACTCCTTATATAGTGTCGAGTTCTAGCTCGCCTATTTCCCCGGTTACTCCTCCGAGTAGCTCAGGCACCTCGACTGTGAACCCACACAGTACTCCTGCTGAGTGGGCGTCTCTTCTTGCTACCCCCACAGCTCCCATGATCCCTTCTCATCCCGCGCCTACCCCTGAGGGAGAGCCCTCGAGGCAGCATCGTCGTGCTACCCTTAACCCGGAGGTCTCGGTTAGCGTCGTCAGTTCAGGATTTGGGTCTGACTCAGGAGAGGATCCGGCAGCAGCGGCAGAGTCCTAGAGCGTCTGAGTATCCGCAGTGGTCATGTAATGTACGAATGTAGTTGTATGAGCCATGATGTATTGTTGCATGTATGCTAGTAGTCGCACTAGTCATGATGTCTACCTTTCATGTATGAGTCTATGTATAATTTTGTTGAAACTTTTTATTCGATCGCCGTGTTTCTTGGTTCATTCGTTTTGCTTTTTCGGGTTTGTCGCTGGCTTTTCTTCCGATGATTGGATGTTTCTCATCGCGGTTGCTCTTATTGGGAAAAAATAAACAGTAGGATGATGCGGGGAGGCAGCAGCACGCAGGCTGGTGAGGATGTCCCTGTTCGTCGCTTAGCAAGACAGGCATGACACTCCCCCGAGCCGTATCCGCAACCACCGCCTCCACCGCCAAATCCACCCTCCACTGAACAAATTATGCGCATGTTTGAGGAAAGAAGGAACAATGATCTGATTGAGCTATTAAAAAGTGTGCAAGCTATGGTTGGGCAGAATGGGAATCAAAATGGTCATCACTCCAAGCAGTCAGATTTTCAAAGGACTAAGTCTCCCAGTTTCAGTCAAGCGGTTGACCCTTTGGAAGCAGATGATTGGTTATGAACTATTGAGAAGAGACTTGAGATTGCTCGCACAGACGAAGCTGACAAGGTTGCATTCGCTACCCACTATCTTGATGGAGCTGCTGCTATATGGTGGGATAATGCTAAAGCTCTGTGGCCTACTGGAGAAGAAATCACGTGGACAAATTTCAAGGACCAATTCCTCAAGTACCATATTCCAGCTGGTATCATGAAGGTCAAGCAACGCGAATTCCTTGGTCTCACCCAAGGAAGTCTGTCAGTAAGTGAATATTTGCACAATTTCAACCATCTGGCACATTATTCCCTCTCTGATGTGGCCACGGAAGAAAGGAAGATCGACAGGTTCATTGGAGGATTAAATCAACACCTCAGGAGTGCTCTATGCATGCTCGATTTTCCAGATTTCTAGTCTCTAGTAAACAAGGCCCTCATTGCAGAAAGAGAGTACAAGCATGTGCAAGATAACCGACCCGCAAATAATGACCACAAGCGTAAATTCGAGCCGAAGAAGGACGGACAACCCATACAAAAGGCCTGTACCTGGCAACAGACTCAAGTGGAATACAAACCAAATTGGCAGCAGAATGTGAACACGACCACTACTCAAGTCAAGAATGTCGTGACCAGTCCAGTTCACGAGGAGCATCAGCACAACAACACCTGCTTTAATTGTGCCCAGACCGGACATTATGCCACGCAGTGTCCCAAGAAGTCAAACGCCCCATTTCGGCGGCAAGTCAATCACATGGGGCCATATCATACCCAGAAGATCATCCAAGGGCAAATTCATAACCTCTCCGCAGACGAAGCCTTGGAAAACCCCGAAGTCGTCATTGGTATGTTTCTCGTTAATAGCATACCTGCAATAATTTTATTTGACTCTGGGGCTTCCCACTCTTTTATTTCTCGGAGTTCATTGCCCAAAACAAATTTCCTTGCTCGCTTTTGGGAAAAAGTATGCTGGTTCAATCCCGGGATCCGTACTCAAAAGCAATCTGGTCTGCAAAAATTTGGAAATTGATATCAAGGGAGTCTGTTTTCCAACCACTTTGATCGTCATCGAGTCTACCAAGCTGGATGTTATTTTGGAAATGAACTGGTTGACCCAATATCAAGTATGCATAAATTGTGCGACCCGAGAAGTCACCCTGAAAAATCAGGAAGGGCGATCCATAAAATTTTATGCCCGCAAAGGCATACCCAAAGGAGAGCTAGTCTTCACAACAGTAGCCGAAGAATTGGATCTGATTCATGTGGTCAGTGAATTTCTCGATGTATACCCTGAGGAATTACCCAAAATGCCACCAGATAGAGAGCTTGAGTTTGGAATTGATCTTGTACCTGGGACTGCTCCATTGTACAAAAAGTATTATCGGATGCCTTCCTCAGAACTCGTGGAATTAAAAAAACAGTTGGATGAGATGCTGCAGAAAGGATATATCCGCCCAAGCTCGTGACCATGGGGATCACCTGCAATATTTGTGGACAAGAAATATGGCGGTCTCAGAATGTGCGTGGACTACCGTCGGTTGAACGATGTCACCATCAAGAACAAATACCCACTACCAAGGATTGATGATTTGTTTGATCAGCTCAGTGGGGCAAAAGTATTCTCCAATATTGATCTAAGGACCGGATGTCATCAACTAAAGATCAAGAAGGAAGATATTCCTCAGACCGTATTCACCACCCGTTACGGTCTCTATGAATATACGGTGATGTCCTTTGGTCTCACAAATGCCCCTGCCTTTTTCATGCATATGATGAATAAAGTGTTCATGGAATTCTTGGGTAAGTTTGTGGTGGTTTTCATCGATGATATTCTCATATACTCTAAAAATGACGAAGAACACAAGGAACACCTCCGAGCAGTCTTACAAAGACTCCGTGACCATCAGCTTTATGCAAAATTCAGCAAGTGTGAGTTTTGGCTCAAACAAGTCGGATTTCTGGGACATGTTCTATCAGCAGAAGGTATAGCAGTGGATCCCAGCAAAGTAAAAGATGTGCTTGATTGGGCAGCACCCACGACGATATCCGAAATCTAGAGTTTTCTTGGATTAGCCGGATACTATCATCGGTTCGTCGAAGGATTTTCCAAAATTGCCAAGCCAATGACAAAACTCCTCAAGAAAAACAAGAAGTTTGAATGGGCTGAAGATTGCGAGAAGAGCTTTAATGAGCTAAAAACCAAGTTGACATCAGCACCAGTACTGACTCGCACAGACATTTACCGCAACTTTAATGTGTATTGTGACGCATCCAGAAAAGGTATTGGGTGCGTACTCATGCAAGACGGCAAGGTGGTAGCTTATGCATCTCGCCAGCTATGACCTCATGAAGGAAATTATCCTACACATGATTTGAACTGGCCACTGTTGTGCACTCTATAAAAAATTGGAGACCTTACCTCATTGGAAAAAGATGTCAAATATTTACTGACCACAAGAGCCTCAAATATATATTTACCCTGCCAGACTTAAACCTTCAACGGCGAAGATGGCTTGAGTTGGTCAAGGACTATGATCTGGGAATAAATTACCATCCGGGAAAAGCCAACGTGGTTGCCGATGCCCTCAGTCGCAAGCCTGCCAGTTTAAATGCCATGCTAGAGTCCTTGCCTCCGGAACTCCAACAAGAGATCGCTCAGCTCAACTTGGTAATTGTAAATGCCGGCCTTGCAAATCTTTTGGAAGTAACTCCTACTCTCGAGGAGGAGATTCGCATGGCACAGGTTGCGACAAGACTCTGCAAAGACATCTCCACCATCTGAGAGAAGGCCTGACTCAAGATTTCTCAGAGAACCCACTGGGTACACTCATGTTTTGAGGAAGGATATGTGTACCTGAGCAAGAAGATTTGAGAAAGAAAATTTTGGTAGAAGCACATGAGTCCTCATATTCGATACACCCAGGCAGCACTAAAATGTACGAAGACCTCCGACAGATATTTTGGTGGGGTGGAATGAAAAGGGACATCACATATTTTGTCGCTTGTTGTGACATCTGCAACAAAGTAAAGGCGGAACACCAGAAACCCGCCGGACTTCTCCAACCTCTACCCGTCTCGCAATGGAAATGGGATGATGTCTGCATGGACTTTATCACCGGTCTACCCAAGACTCATCGAGGAAATGATGCTATATGGGTCATAGTGGACACTCTAACTAAAGAGGCTCACTTAATTCCTATCCGCACTACCTTTCGTGTTGATCAACTTGCACAATTATATGTATCTCGGATTGTCAGTTTGCATGGAGTACCAAAAACAATCACTTCGGACCGAGGTTCACTGTTTACCTCCGCATTCTGGTCCCGACTCCATCAAGCCTTAGGGACCGCTCTCAAATATAGCACCGCCTATCACCCACAGACAGACAGTCAGACTGAGCAGGTAAATCAAATTCTTGAGGACATGCTTCGAGCACGTGCCTTAGCCCATGGGCCCAAATGGGAAGATTTCCTGCCATATGCGGAATTCTCATACAATAACAGTTTCCAAACCAGTCTGAAGATGTCACCATTTGAAGCTTTGTATGGTCATAAGTGCCGCACTCCATTAAATTGGTCTCAAACAAGAGACAGCCGTATCTTCGGTACTGCTTTGATATTGGAGGCAGAGAAACAAGTCAAGGAAATTCGAGATAGACTACAATTGGCTAAGTCACGATAGAAGAGTTATTATGATGCCAAACATCGGCAAGTTAGTTTTGAGCCTGGTGAACACGTGTATCTCCGAGTCACACCCCTGAAGGGAATCAAGAGATTTCAGACCCGAGGCAAATTGGCACCAAGATAATGGTCTGTTCTCGGTCAAGGCACGAGTTGGCACAGTTGCTTATGAGTTGGAATTACCACCCGAATTGTCGGAAGTACACAACGTGTTCCATCTATCATAGCTGAGAAGGTGTATTTCACCACCCGAGAAGAGGACTGATATGTTAGAAATTGAGCTTGCCAAGGTTTAACTTATGAGGAGAGACCGTTCAGAATCTTGGATAAGGCAGAAAGGGTCACACGCAGTAAAGCGATCAAAAATTTCAAAGTCCAGTGGGAGCATCACACCGAAGAAGAAGCAACCTGGGAAAGAGAGGAATTTTTAAGAACAACCTACCTAGAATTGTTTTCCCAAGCAATCGTATCTCGAGGACGAGATTCATCTTAAGTGGGGGAGGTTTGTGACAGCCTGGATTTGCCTTCTTTCTTTTCCGGACTTTCTTTTGCATTTGCTTTGCATTTGGAGTTTCGAATCAATTCAAATGGACTTGAACACTTGGGCTTACCCTTGATTTTCACCCAAGTGACCCATCCACCTCTCCTTCTATGAAAAACTCCATCAAAAGCCCAAGGAATATTTTTCATAAAAGAAAAATATTCATTTTCTTCCCTGAAAATCACTTCGGAAAAGTATGCTCCAAAGCAACCCCTAGTTTTATTGCTCCAAAAATCCTGGAAAAATTCACAAATATTCTTTGAACCCTAGGGTACCTTCTTGAGCAAAAATATTGCATAACTTTTTGGAATATTTTTTCTATAGAAAATCATTTCTGTTTTGGACAGAATGACCACATTACACAACAAGTATATTTTCGCTTGATCTTTTGGGGCTGATCTTTTCTGAGCTTCATTACCCTCCTAAAAGATTGCTAAACCCCAAAGCACAGCCTTTAGTTCTCACTAGATTTTTCTCAGTGAAGCTCACAAGTTCTGTCCAGAAACTTGCCAGGAAGAAAGCCACTCCCACAGTTCACCTGTGACCTAACCAACCATGCAAAACAACCAAAACCACTAAGGACTACATGCCAGATATGGTGTTTGCGCTTAGCTCAGCCTGATGCCAAAGTTCACGCGGTGACCATGTTCGTCCAAGGGGGTTGGCATGCGGCCAATGCACTCTGCGGTGCGCCGACACCTCTGTTTCATGCGTGCTCGCTGCCCCGGCCGCTGCACCTTGCCAAATCGTGCCCCCGTCCTCGTTTGCACCTCATTAACTCAGCCCCGGCTCTCGCCAACGCCGGAGCTCGCCACAGCGAGCATGGGCACGGCGCGGCCAAGGAAACAGTGTGCCCGTGCCCCTGTGCTCATCACGTACCGCGCTCCTGTGCTCATCGCTGCTCGTCTACAGCCCCCACGTGATCTCCAGCGCCTTCTCCCCCTCTCACTGACGCCATTCGTTGCCGGGCGACACTCCAGAGAGCTCCGGCAAGCTCTCAATCCCCGCCTCGGCCTCGCCTACAAATAGAGCTCCCCCAAGCTCGTTTCTCTCCACACACACTCTCAGCACACCTTCACAACACCATAGGAAGCCGTAGCCCTGCTGGGCAGACCTCTGGCCGCCGTCCCGCCTCGAGCTCGCCGGTGATCCCCGTCCTCTACCCCCTCCCTCTCCAGAGCCGCTCGAGCCCCACTGACTTCTCCCGCGTGTCCGTGGTGGTCCACTGGTGCGTGTTGGTACCGTTGGAGCTGTTGGACTGGCCATGCTTTGCTGGAATTGCCATATCCAACGAGCTCCGCCCGCTGCCGCTGCTGGAGAGCTTCGTTCTGACCCCGCTGCCGCTACGGGTATGGGCAAGTGTGCCTTGATCTCCTCTACAATCCTATCCTCTCAGATCTCATCGTCGGGCACTCCTCGCCAGAGAAAGCGCCGTCGCCGCGCCGCCCAACTCTACTTCTCTCCCCCTCCCCTCCGGCCTGACCGCTAGGGCCCACTGTCAGCCACTCAGGCCGCGCCCGAAGCAGTATGAGTGGTGGCGCCCAGTCAATTTACGCCTTCGACGTCACCCCTCCCCCTTCTGGTTTTCTTTTTTTCAAATTTAATTCAAATTTGACCAGAACTTTGACCAGCTGTAACTCCTAATCTACAAGTCCAAATGAGTTGATTCTTTTTGCATTGTGTTCTTACTGGAAAATTGTAGTAGCACACCCAAGATGGGATTTTTCTCTGCTGCCTAGAATTTCTGGTAATTTTCAGAAGTGTTCTTGATATTTTCTTTTTGTCATTTGATTTATTTTCAAAAGGTGAAGCTTGTCTTGAAGGCATCCAAGAGGAGTGTGAAGCTCCTCTGCACTAAGGCAAGCCACGGCAACATTGTCATGGTGTCTTTGCAATATCCATGATTTTCCACTTGAATTTATATGATATTCATTGCATATAGTAATAAAATAAATAATGGTTGTGTTATTTAGTTTGTCATGATAAAAATGCCTAGTTAACAGAAACGAATGCTTGAACTAGTGAGATATAGCTTGAGTAGTTGAACTAAGTGAGTTTATCATGACTATGGTAATATGAGCATCAGTATTATTTTCCTTATTTGCATAATGAGTTTCATATGTTAAATGCCAACTAAGGTGATGAGTATAAATAACCAGTAAGTAAGGACCAGAAATGTTGAAAGTTGAGTTTGTGCAAGTAGAACTTTGCATAAGGTTGCTCCGTTGTTTCTAAGTGATATGTGATGCATGATATATGGTTGCATAAGTATGGCATATAGTGACTCGAGCATTTTTATTTTCAAGTTAAACCTAATAATAATTGAAGTTGAACATAAAGTTGGTCGGGTCATGGTGCCACTGAATCGGGCTGACAAGTGCAACCACATTTTCCTTGGTATGGGGAGGCCGTTAGTCGTTCCGTTGTCATGCCTTTTGTCGGTACCTCCAACTAGGGAAGGTTATGGGTGTGCGTTACCCTGGCCCGGTAAGCAGACATAACCTTATGGACATATTGTTGTTATGGTACCTTGTCCCCGTTTGGGATCGTTTATTTGCCACGACGGTGGCCGTTTTGCCTTTGGTAGGCTAGGCCACCCATGACTAAGCCCAGCGGGGAGTTGGGCGGAGTGGCCGTAAGATTGTCATGACAATGGGAGAGTTTTGTCGGAATGTTGTTGGTCCACCCGAATGGGAATGCGAGGCCATGGGTTCCGTGGTGTGGGTAAAGTACGCTACCTCTACAGAGTGTATTAATCTATCGATAGCCGCGCTCGCGGATAAGGGCCTAGTTCATAAGTAAGTCACACCATGGATCAACTTTTATAAAGAAATCTTGCACACTAAGTTATTTGCATTGCACTGGTTGAATCAGGATGATGCCAGTGAGGCTGACAGTTGTGGTATCAGTTGTGATCCGTGATTGATCACCGTTTGGTTACAAGGTAACCCGTTGAACTGGGTATGGTTCTGGTTATGATCTGACATGATCACCGTTCGGTTGCGAGGCAACCTGTTGGTAAGAGAGAGTCCGAGTGACTCAGTACACAAGTTTGGTTTCACTGCATGAGTAGCATGTTGCTGTTTGCATTTAACTTGATTGAATGTCATGATATTGTTTGTCATTATGGTTATGTTGTTGTGAGCTTGCAAGTATATTCAATGTACTGACCTGGCGTGTTATGCCAGATTTCAGGAAAGTCTAACTGGATCAGAGTGCTGCCGTGTCTAGATCGTGTCCACATCGGTGCCCCTGTGCTATGGAGTCCCGCTACGTCGTTGTTCCACTGCCGTGTAGATGTCGTGCTCGAGGCCCCTTTATGTTCACTAAATATTGTACATATTGTTCAGCCGCACCGAGTGTGCCGCTTGGCCTCGCTACTTGATGTAATGTCACACTATGCTTCCGCTAGTTTCAATAAAGCGGTGATTTCTGTACCAAGATGTTGTTGTTGTCAGAAGACATAATCTCTGGGTTGGCAATACAGGCTAATACGGTCACTCTGAGCAGGGGTGCCACAGTAGCCCCACTTCCCTACGGATCCGGACCTGCTCAAGGCGGAGGAGAAAGTGCTGGGTCATGTAGTAGAGGCGGCGTGCGGGCATGGCTAATAGGCTCGAATATCAGCGGAGGGAGGGAAGAGGCGGATGTGCTAGGGCTGGGGGCACTGGCCGGCTTAAATAGCCGTCTACGGCCTCGGGCGGGGAGCCTGAGCGGCGCGACACGGCGTTCACACCGCGACAACGGTCGAGGTGCCCGTCGGACCGTCGGGTTTCCCGGCGAGTCTGTGTGGGGCCATGCCATCAGGGCAACATGGCAAGAGTGCCCGAACGCCTCATATCCGCTCCATATTTAGGCTGGATATGGGGGCGCCGGTCAGCCTGGATGGTTGAGGACCGTTTAAGGGGTCCGTCTGGGTCAAAAAATTGTGACCGGGTGGCCCGCATGGGGTATGAGGCGGGTTTGAGTGTAGATGCTCCAAGTGTACGTATACGAAACATGCAAAGGGCTTTTCCTAGAGAGCATCATGTGCAGTTAAGTTAGATATGCTTAAAGCATATGATCGAGTCGAGTGGCATTATTTGGAGGCCATGATGATCAAATTGGGTGTCTGTGACAAATTTGTTAGACTAATCATGAAGTGTGTCTCCTCAGTCCGGTTAACAGTAAAGGTGAATGGAACCCTACTACCTTATTTTACGCCTTCGAGAGGCCTCCGCCAAGGATATCCATATTCACCTTTCCTTTTTCTAATTTGTGCCGAAGGTTTCACCTCCTTGATCAATTACTTTGGTGGCAATTTTATTGATCGTGGCATACATGTGAGCTTCAGATCACCATGGGTGAATCATTTGCTGTTTGCCGACGACAGTCTGATCTTCCTTAGCGCTCAAGTGCATAGCGCGGAAAGACTGAATGAGATTCTACAGATTTATGCAGAGTGTTCGGGACAAGCGGTGAATAGAGAGAAGAGTTCAATATATTTCAGTCCAAACTCTTCGCAACCCGTTCGTGAAGCCATCAAGCAAACTCTGAACATTCAGGTTGAAGCTTTCTCAGAGAAATACTTGGGGCTTCCGACAGCAGTGGGACGGATCACAAGTGGCACTTTTCATCACCTCGGTGAACGGAGTTGGGGAAAGATGCAAGGCTGGTCAGAACGAAATATGGCTTGTGCAGGTAGGGAAGTACTAATAAAATCGGTAGCTCAGGCCATCCCAACCTTTAGCATGAGCTGTTTTTTGCTAACAAATAAAGTATGCGGACAGTTGCCGTCTTGCATGGCAAAGTATTGGTGGAGCAGTTCCATAGATAAGCGGTCTTTACATTGGATATCCTGGGATAAGTTAGCAACACCAAAGGAGAAAGGAGGAATGGGTTTTCGGGATTTAGGCAACTTCAATCTGGCACTTCTAGGCAAACAAGGATGGCGTTTGCTAACACACCCGGAATCGCTTTGCTCTCGAGTTCTCAAGGGGAAATATTTCCCAGATTCTGAATATGCAAGCAGGAGCTCCAAAGTCATATTCAGCCACTTGGAAAGCCATCATTGCTGGACGAAAAGCTTTGGACACGGGCTTGATTAAACAGGTTGGAAGTGGTACCACGATCTCTATTTGGAACGATCAATGGATACCTTCAACACTTATGCACAAGCCTATGGGACATCTCGGCAATGATCCGCTGGTATTTGTGTCTGAGCTTATTGATCAGACCTCGGGACAGTGGGATGTACAATTTCTCAGGCGAAATTTTCTCACTCCAGATGCTACATCCATTCTTAACATTCCTTTGCGAGCTGGTGGCGGAGAAGATCAACTTGTGTGGACGTTAGAAAGATCAGGCGAATACTCTGTCAAAACAGCATATCGCCCTCTTGTGACTCGCAACGAGCATCATGCTCTAGAGGAAAGGACGGTATCGGAGACTTCATCGTCAGAGAAACAGCTTTGGTCGACCCTATGGAAGCTCAAAAGATTACCGAAAGTGCGGGTTTTTTGGTGGAGGGTGGTGCAGGGAATTCTTCCCGACTACGCCACACTGCAGTACCACCACATTAGGACAATCACTACGTGCGATTTATGTAAATCTGTGGAAGAGTATTTGATGCACGCTCTAGTGCACTGTTCCCATGCAAGGAGTTTCTGGGCAGTGACAAGAGAGGAATTGGATCTAAAATTACCTCGGTTGCATCCTAGCACTTGGGCTAAAGACATTGTTTTGGACGAGATAATTCCCAATGCTGACAGGTGCAAGATCATCACGGTTATGCATGCGATATGGACTGCTCATAATCGGTGGACTCATGATCAGGAGTGTTTTGACCCTCGACAGTCCATCAAACGGGCAAGAGATGACTTGTCAGTATTGGCTATGCCACAGGATCGTCGGCGTTTACCAGTTGGTCAGAACTGGCGCCCTCCTAAACCGGGTTGGGTGAAAATAAACACTGATGGGGCCATTGACGTGGATGCTCGGAATGGGGGTGGAGGAGGAGTCGCTAGATCTCATCTCTCCTTCATGGGGGGCGTGGATTAAAGCCTTTCCGGGTGTTTTTGATCCTTTCATCGCCAACGCTCTTGTGTTGCGAGAGGGTACCATTTTTGCTCAACTCAGAGGCTTTTCACATGTGGTGATGGAAACAGACTGTTTAGAGATAGTCAATCTCTGGACCTCGGGTCACAATTCAAGGTCAATTGTGGCACCTATCTTCGATGAAATTAGGAAAAGATCTAATTATTTTGCCTCCTTTTCGGTTCGGCATGTTATGAGGGATGCTAATGTTCCAGCAGATATTTGTGCTAAATTTGCTACTAGTCTTAGTAGTTCAGAGTGTTGGATAGAGGAAAGTCCAGGCTTCCTCGTGAGCAGCCTTTTTTTTGAGAGAACGTCGGCCTTTATTAATCAAGCAAACATATTACAGAGAGTCTCCCGGATGCAATCCAGAGCAGAGTTATAAACACAAAGGCTCAAAGAGCTCAAACTAGACCTAGCAAGAAGATGAGCTAAGACAACACGGTGCCGACGAACATGCATGAATGACACAGACGACAAAGCTTCACAAATCGCCTTGATGTTAGAGAAAATTGATCCCACCAAGGACCGGTCTCGGACTGAAGATTTCAGCCTTTGAATCACGGCCAGACAGTCAGAGTGGAAGATCACATGCTGAAAACCCTCCCGGCGAGCCAGTGGAGCAGCACGTTGCAGGGCCAACGCTTCGGCCAGCTCCGGAGAAGAGACGCCAGGAAGAGGTTCAGAAGCCGCTGCCACAAACTGGCCCGAGGAGTCCTGCACCACAACGCCAACTGACGACGAGCCCCGCACCAAGTCCACCGCCGCATCAGAAGAAAGAAGAAGCGTGCCATGCGGGGGAGGAGACCAGCCAGAAGAAGAACCCAACGGAGGCGCCCGCGGAGCCGCCTGCACAGGCTTGAAAAGGTGTTGGAAGATCATCTCCGAGTAGGCCTGCACCTTAGCAACTGTGCGCTTCGGGTCAGGAGCCACCGGCTCGTTACGGGCACAGTTCCGTGCCTCCCAGATATGCCATAGCGCCACTGTAATGATGGATATGTCATGGTCGGAGTCTCGCGCGAGCACGTCAAACAGCCACTGTTTAGGTGATCTGAAAGAAGACCGGTGTTGTCTGATTCCATAGGCAGCCTTGATAATATCCCAAACAGCCCCAGCGTGTACACAGAAGATAAGAGCATGCTCTATGCTCTCCGGACGGCCACAGAAAAAACAGTCCGTCCTCGTCGGTATCTGACGGCGTAGCATTTGAGCACCCGAGGGTAAACAGTCATGAGCCAGCCGCCACAGAACAATCTTCATTTTATTTGGATCTTGCACCTTCCATAGCTTCTTCCACAAAATGTCCTCCTGTGCCCAGTTCGAGGATTGACCCCCGCCATTAGCATTGTGATCAGATAGGAAACGGCAAGTCCTGGCCCTGTTATAGGCCGAGCGGACAGTATAATCTCCAAACTTGGTGAAAGGCCACCTCGCAAAGTCCGGACCACCTTCCCAGTTGATGTGAACATTGAGAATATCATTAGCAACCTCATGGGGGAAGAAGGCTCTCACCGTATCCTCATTCCAGCATTCGTTATCCTCATCAAACAAGCAATGAATCGTAACTAAAGCTGGGATCGGGATCAAAGGTTGTAGCAAGGCCGGTGGGGTGGAAGGAATCCAATGATCAGACAGAATATGTGTGCTCCGGCCATCACCAAGGCCCCATTGCACCCCCTGCTTCAGAAGTTCTCAGCCGTGAAGAATGGCCCGCCAAGTGGCCGATGCCGCGCGGGGTGTCGAAGCATTCCAGAAATCAGTGAAAGGAAAATACCTTCCCTTTAAGACCTACGCACAGAGTGATCCGGGCTCTGTCAGGAGGCGCCAGCCCTGCTTACCAAGCATTGCCTGGTTAAAGAGCGCAAGATCCCTGAAACCCATGCCACCGAGGGCTTTTGGAGTGGAAAGACAGTCCCACGAGCACCAGTGCATCTTCTTTTTGCCATCCTCGTGACCCCACCATTGATCAGCCACAATTTGCCTGAATTTTTCACATATAGCAACCGGAAGGCGAAAACAACTCGAAATAAAGGTGGGGATTGCTTGAGTTTTAGATTTCAGCAATGTCTCAGTCCCTGCTCTGGACAAAGGCCGGTCTGCCCAACCAAAGATATTCTGCCAAGCTTTGTCAACCAAGAACTTGAAGGTGTTCGTGGGGGAATTACCCACCTCCGTAGGCATACCCAAATAAGAGTCCTTAAAGTTCTTGTTACTTATACCCAACTGGTTTTTAACTCTGTCCTTGACCACTGATGGACAATGATTGCCAAAGAAAACAGCCGATTTATCATGATTGATTGCCTACCCCGAACCCGCACAATAAGAACCGAGTGTTTCTTCCAAGGATGCCACACTCTGAGGATCACTCTTAGCAAAGAAAATGCTATCATCCGCGAATAGGAGGTGTGAGATAGACGGGCCATGACGGCCGTTTCGAATCCCATGTAGCTCGCCACGAGCCTCCTTTTGGAATAGCAGACTAGACAAACCTTCAGTGCATAAGAGAAAGAGATAAGGGCTGATCGGGTCATCTTGCCTGATGCCACATGACGGAATGACCTGTTGCGTAAGCTCCCTGTTGACTCTGACAACATACCTGACATTAGTCACACAACGCATCACCGTGTCAATCCAGGAAGAGGCAAAACCTAGCTTGGTCAAGCATTGATGGAGATAACTCCACTCCACACGATCATAGGCCTTCATCATGTCAATCTTGAGAGCAAAGAAAGGTTTCTTCACTCGTTGCTTCCTGATAGTGTGAAGGCACTCATAGGCGATCAAGGCATTATCCGTGATCAATCTGCCGGGGACGAAAGCACTTTGAGTCTCAGACACCACCACCGGCAGGATGACCTTTAGTTTATTGGCTAAAACTTTGGAAGCAATTTTGTAGAGCACATTGCAGAGACTGATGGGTCGGAAGTTCTTCAAATGTTTGGGTTTGACAGTCTTCGGAATCAACACAATGACGGAATCACAAAAACCATCAGGGATCAGCCTCCCCTCTAAGAAACCCCGAACCGCTTGACAGATGTCCTCTCCCAAGAAATCCCAATGAGTCTGATAGAAGAGGGCAGGGAACCCGTCCGGTCCGGGAGCCTTGGTAGGGCCCATTTGAAACAGTGCCGTCTTGTTCTCCTCATCAGAGTAGGGCCTGCACAGTTCCAAATTCATCTCAGAAGAAACCTTGCTAGGGATAGCCTGCACAACCTCATCAGCTGCTGGTCGGGGTTCGAACGTGAAGAGATCTTCATAGAAAGATTGAACCATGCCCTTAAGCTGCCCTTGAGCGCTACAAACCGAACCATCCTCCCGAAGGAGCGAATGGATCCTGTTAGTCCTCCGCCTAGCCGACGCTCTGGCCTGGAAAAACTCTGTATTACGATCGCCAGATTTCAGCCAATCCACCCGCGAACGCTGCCTCTCCATAATTTCCTCCCGTTCAAACATCTCACAGAGTTGAGTCTCGATATGTCGCTCTTCAGAATAGGAAGCTGGGGAAGGAGGGGAGGATCTGATTGACGCCAGACGGCACTCCATCTTCCCAATCTGCTTGCAAATGGAGCCAAAGGACTCCCTGCTCCATGTGCGAAGAGAGGCAGCCACACTTGTCAAACTTGCCCAAGTAGAGCTTAGAGAGGAGAGCCCAGCCCTTCCAGTAGACCATGCTTGTTCGAGGGTTTATTTATAGTCAGACGCCCGCAACCACATAGCCTCGAACCTGAAACCGTGCTGTACTGGAGCCGGACGGCGCTGATGGGACAGATTGTCCAGAGACATGCGGATGGGGTAATGATCGGACGTGGTAGCAATGACATTCTCCACGCTGCATTCAGAAAAGAGGCTGGAAAACGCAGCATTAGACACAGCACGATCAAGACGACACCGAACATTGCTATTGGGATCTTGCTTGTTACACCAAGTAAACTTCGGGCCCGAGTACCCCAAATCAGATAGGCCACAGTCCATCAAACACTCCCGAAAAGCAGCCATTTGCGAATCCATACGGTCCCGGGGACCACACTGTTCGTCCTGGAGAAGAACTTCGCTGAAATCACCGCAACAGATCCAAGGGCCTGACCAGGAAGGTTGCATACGTCGAAGGAGCTCCCAAAAGTGAGACCGATGCTCCCGCTTTGGTTCTCCATATACAAAAGAAGCCCTCCACGGCACACCTTCCTTCAATTGGACCACGGCATCAATGCATTGTTTGTTTGCAGCCCTGACTGTCACTGTTGCCGAACTTGACCATAAGAGAGCCAGGCCCCCACTGAGACCCTCGCTGCTGACAGCAAAACAACCGGAAAAACCCAGAGACCACATAAAGTTCTTAACTCTCGAATCCCTCATCTTTGTCTCAGAAAGAAAGAGGAGGGAGGGTCGGTAGAGCTTCACGAGCCAACGAAGCTCGCCAACTGTCGAGTCCGACCCCAAGCCTCGACAGTTCCAACAGATGATACTCATTGCGTTTGGCGGGGCTGCCTAGAGGAAAGTCCAGACTTCCTCGTGAGCAGCCTTGTGGCAGATTGTAACCGAATTTCCATTAAGCAATAAAGACCCCTTTTCTGTGTCAAAAAAAAATTTCGCCTCACGACCATGCATGTCCCACAGCCAGACCCATCGCTCTGTCCCACCCCCTCTCCTAAAATAAGCCCGCGATCCGTCACCTCACAGCTAGTGTTGATGCAGCAGGGCCTCGTGATTCGCATGACCAATAAAAAAAGTGCAAAAGCAAACAAAGCCTACCTGCCACTCACACCGTTCTCTGTAATACTCCATCTCTAATTACCTTTTCCCCTTCTTCTGATCACTAGTAGTAGGACATGTACAATGGTGGCATATGTATACATATGCCTGATGACAAAAAGTAATTTAAGACATTTATATTTATTTTTTCTCGTGGAAGCTACCATTAGTGGCCTAATTAAGAAATAGAAAATAAAGACTCTAGTACACATGCATCCCTACTTTTCACTTCAACCTTTTCATCTTTTGTCACCGGATCACACTTTTTTTTTTCAAGCACCCGCCTCCTGGAGAGGATCCTGCTTCCCTATCCGAACCTACTTTACGTCATATCCGATCCTACATGACATACGAGGCATCATTTTGAGGCTATGCATTGTACATGCCCGTAGTATCGAC
Source organism: Triticum aestivum (assembly GCF_018294505.1). Taxonomy (NCBI): domain Eukaryota; kingdom Viridiplantae; phylum Streptophyta; class Magnoliopsida; order Poales; family Poaceae; genus Triticum; species Triticum aestivum. The sequence goes on along the minus strand of NC_057807.1, from coordinate 609,050,238 downwards.
TTGCTGATATACTTAATTAGGAGTACTCGTATAACAGCAGAACTAGTTTTTCGCAAAAAAAAAAAAAACAGCAGAACTAGTTGACGAGGAATAGTACCAACCTCGACCCATTCCATCGGACCGCGCGATCACCAACGTCGCGCCCTCGACTTCCACGTGAACCTACGTCCACGCTGAGCACACAAGCACGCCAGCCATTTCCCGTCGTTTTGGCCCCGTCCAACGCCATTTCATAGCTAGCGAGGCGCCTCGCCGGCCGGCTGCCCCCCGTATATACAAAGGATAGAGTAATAGCCGGGGCTCAGTGTCCCTGCGCGCACTTGGTGAGCGAGTGGTGCTCCAAGAGGAAGGTCGACCGGGTGTGGACTGTGGTCTGTGGAGAGAGAGAGAGAGATGGGGTCGTTGGGGAAGGAGGCGGCGGCGGCGGGGGAGCGGGTGGTGCTGGCGGTGAACGGCGCGCGGCACGAGGCCGCCGGCGTCGACCCGTCGATGACGCTGCTGGAGTTCCTCCGCACGCGCACGCCCGTAAGGGGGCCCAAGCTCGGCTGCGGCGAAGGTGAGCACAGCACCACCCCCGACAACTCGATCGATTCATCTCCGGCGGCTAGCTCGCTCAGTAGTCAGTGCTACTAGTTCGTTACGGTGTGGGTGTGTGAGAGATTTTTTGCCTGAATAAGCGGATCGAGCCAGATCGACTGAACTCTGCATACGTGCACGTAGGACCTCGCGCCACATGCGCATCGATTCCAGGTCCCTCTCGTCTCGTCTTCGCCTAGGTTAGCCAGCGCTACGGTGTCCTTCATCGTCTCGTCACGTACACATCGCCCAGGTAGGTAGGTAGGAAAGGATCAATCGTAGGTGTGGTAGGCATGTATCTGCTTTTCTTTCTCTGTTTCTTCTCTTCTTTTGGCGCCATCTTTCATTCAGCAACCATCACAGATGTGTCTCTTCTTCTGGGAACCCTCTTGCCTTCTCCGGCCTCGTGGTGCGCAGCGTAGCATGCGACGATCTGATCACGGATATCGCAAGAAACACAAACGGAGACATAGAAAGGCACGTACTATACATGCTTCGTTCTTGCAAAAAAAAAATTAACAGTTATAGATGCAAACGCTCGTACATATACACATACATGCATCCCTATGAATGCATGCACACACCCTACATGTCTCTAGGAGCACCTACGTACCTGTAGGAGCACCTCCAAGCGAGATTGAGCTACCACACAATCTTGATATTAACAAAGACACCATAGACACCTTCATAGCACATCGCCATAAATATTAAAATAAATCAAAAAAGTAAGCATCAATATCAAGTCAAGAATTTGAACCCTGATAGACTGGTTGCACCACAAAGAATCTAACCGTCTCCTGCATTTTTTTTCCCGACAAGAACGAAGCATGTATACACAATCGGAAACATAGAAAAGCACATACGGAGATAGAAAGGCACATACTATACTTGTATTGCTTGCCGGCCGGAGAGGATCTAGGCGCTGACTTTCCAACCTAGTATTAACACTTCGACAACACAGACAATCGCACTAGCCGCTGCTCCTTTCATATAGTGATCCATAAGAAAATAATTCAACCTGCTCTCAGGTATATAACTCAATTTTTGTGTGGAAGACATTGGATTCTTCTTTTTTTTCTTTACGAATCACCTGGTAGTATTCTTCCAAACATTCAGTGTGATTTGTTTCTTGACATGGCTTACCACTCATGCCAAATGGCAAATACCACGTTACTTTCACTACGCTCAGGCCTAGTGATGGTACGGAGATATAATATCTTTTTAAATTTTATTTGGGATAACTTAGTATTGATTAAAAAAATCGGTAAGCTGGAAGATTGGTTCTTTACGGCCACTCAGGCATGATGGAGACAAAATCATACCCTGCCGTCGTACTTTTCTTTTCTCGTAGTGGAGCAGGCATGCACTGCAATCATACAACGATCCCAAATCATTGGACCTTGACCCCCGGATTTGTGATTGTTAATTTTTCCGTTTGGTGGTCAGGTCCCATGTGCAACCGACGATTTTTCAACCTTTGGCACGTGCTTCAGCTTGCTCCTTAGCGATATTTCTAATCAAGCAGTAAACTTTAGCCTGTACCAATTTGACAGATGCTTTTTGTAGTTAAATTGATGTTTATATAGATTCGCATCACTTTACAGAAAATAGCCAATAAACGAGGTAATTTAATGGGACTATGTGCTTCACGATTGCCTTTTTTTAGTTCAGACATTATATAGTCTTCCACTTGTTTTCTCACATAGCTGACAAGAAAAAGAAAAGAAAAAAGAAAAGAAAATAGTACTATGAAATCATTGTACCACGAAAACAGAATATGCTTCCCTAACTAAATGTGCAAGTTGCCAACTTATTCTTTTTGAGAATTAGCAAGTTGCCAACTTTAGTAAAAAGTTTTGCGTCATTATGAGTACACAAGACATGAACAATTGACTACATTTTCGCACAACTCATGATTTGATTTATAAACTTTGAGATAATGAAAATTTTGGTACCTGTGTGAAATATTTTCGGAAATATGACAGTACTAATCAATTTTTCCAAAATTGATTAAAATATAAGTGATTTTTTAAAATGTGAATACCTATAAATTATATATTTAAATTATTTTGGAAAATTAAAATTAAAATAATTATTGTTGTTCAATTCCATTGAACTTACTGAAGAATTAAAAAATAGGAATAAAAATATATCGGACTCTTTTTAAACTTTTTTAGACTCTTTTTGAACTTTTTTAGACTTTTTGAAATAATAATATTTGGAATTTCCATCAGCTGAAAATCAAAAACATAGATAAAAAATATATAACCAACATTATAAATTTTTTAGGACTACCAACAATAATACATGGCCTAATATCTGGGTGGATTGATGATTTATATTTAGGACAAAAAATCACCACTCATTGAGAAGCCTGACTGAAGGCACGAGATACTACCTATCGTTAGCATGCACGAGTGCCCAGCCCACTGCAGCCCAGTCGACGAGAAAACCAGACCTTCGTTCCCGATTCTTCCCCTCGAGTCGAGAAAAAATAAATCCAATTCCATTACGCTCACGATTCAGCCACGCTAGGGTACGGAGCTCGCACGGCGGAGACGGGGAGGCGGCGTTGAGGCCCGGCAGCCAGGCAGCCAGTTGCAGCGCCGAGGGCGACCCATCCCCCATTCTGCGGCGGCGCGGCCATACTCCAGGGACCTAGCTGCGGCGAGCCGGCGACGGGCGACCCAGCCAACGAGCACAACCGGCCGCACAGGCACCACGCACTAGTAATTCCTCTCTTTGCCCTAATCGCACTTCACGGCATCATCTCAGATTCTCATTACCAGTTTCCCTATAGGCTATAGAAATCTGAAATTCGCAGTTAGCGATTTGGCAAGTGTACAAAAAAAATGTTAGCGATTTGGTAGCATGAATTGTCAGTCAATTGTTTTGTTACAAAGTTTATAAATTGCAATTTAAGTAGATTTGGTTTTCAAAAGACATTCATATTGTTTGGAATTGAGATGGTTCTCGAAATAACCGAGTTAATGCCTATTGAAATAGTGCGGTCCGAACTTGAAGAAAAGGAAAATTGTGCTCTTCTGTAGCTTGGCCTGCCCAACCATTTCTGTAGCCGGCAGTGTTTAATTTCTGATTTACGATGTCATGTTGCTGCGTGCAGGTGGATGCGGCGCATGCGTGGTCCTCATTTCCAAGTATGATCCGGCCACGGACGTGGTGACCGAGTTCTCGGCGAGCTCCTGCCTGACGCTCCTCGGCAGCCTCAACCACTGCTCGGTCACCACCAGCGAGGGCATTGGCAACACTCGCGATGGCTACCACCCTGTCCAGCAGCGCCTCGCCGGCTTCCATGCCTCCCAGTGCGGTTACTGCACTCCCGGCATGTGCATGTCCATCTTCTCTGCCCTTGTCAAGGCCGACAAGACCGGCGGCCCCGCCCCAACACCGGGATTCTCCAAGCTCACCTGCTCCGAGGCCGAGCATGCTGTCTCTGGCAACCTGTGCCGCTGCACCGGCTACCGGCCCATCCTCGACACGTGCAAGAGCTTCGCCGCTGACGTCGACCTCGAGGACCTCGGCCTCAACTCATTCTGGAAGAAAGGCACCGACCCTGCCGACGTCGACAAGCTGCCAGAATACTCCAGCGGCGCCGTCTGCACCTTCCCTGAGTTTCTCAAGTCCGAGATCAAGGTTCAAATGAAAGATGCTCCAGTGTTGAACGCCGACGAAGATGGCTGGTACCATCCCAAGAGCATTGAGGAGCTCCATACCCTCTTTGACTCCGACTGGTTCGATGAAAACTCCGTCAAGATTGTGGCGTCAAACACTGGTGCCGGAGTGTACAAGGATCAAGACCTATATAAAAAATACATCGACATCAAAGGGATACCAGAACTTTCGGTCATCGACAGGACCAACAAGGGGGTGGAGATCGGGGCAGCCGTGTCCATCTCCAAAGCCATCGAGATCTTCTCCGATGGCACACCGGTGTTCAGAAAGATCGCCAGTCATCTCAGCAAGGTGGCCTCGCCATTCATCCGCAACATGGGGACCATCGGTGGGAACGTAATCATGGCGCAGCGACTGCCATTCGCTTCAGACATCGTCACTGTTCTTCTCGCCGCGGGTTCGACAGTCACAATCCAGACTGCTTCCAAGATGCTGTGCCTAACACTGGAGGAATTCTTGGAGCAGCCTCCCTGCGATGCGAAGACCATACTGGTCACCATATTTGTCCCTGATTGGGGTTCAGACAATATCATCTTCGAGACCTCTCGTGCAGCTCCCAGACCATTCGGCAATGCTGTCTCCTATGTGAATTCTGCATTCCTGGCAAGGACTTCAGGGGATGCAGCCTCAGAGGGGCTCATAATTGAAGATATATGCCTCGCATTTGGCGCTTACGGCGTCGATCACGCCACCCGGGCTCGGAAGGTTGAGGAATTCCTGAAGGGGAAATCAGTGAGTGCACCGGTTATACTTGAAGCAGTTCAGTTGCTGAAAGATGTTATCTCGCCGTCAGAAGGCACCACACACCCTGAATACAGAGTCAGCTTGGCTGTCAGTTTCTTATTCAGTTTCCTTTCTGCACTTGGTAACAACCTGAATGCTCCCAATGGATCATGTGCTAATGGTCCCGAGAAGCATGGTAAGGTTGCCAACGATGACTTGCCGATTCGCTCAAGGCAAGAACTGGTTTTCAATGACGAATACAAACCTGTCGGCAAGCCGATCACGAAATCCGGGGCCGAGCTGCAAGCTTCTGGTATACTCCTACACTCTGATTCCATTTTTTTATTTAGCTTACAAGTGTTTACTTATATTAGTTTGTACTCTTGAATTACAAGTGGTAGTAGTACTTCAACCTTATAATTTATGTCCTGGACTTAACTTCTTAGATTTCTGTAGCTTGAACAAGATTGTTTGGGATTTCTTTTTATTCATCTTTGGTACACTGCTTCAATCATGCTGAACCATTTGAAATGCCTCATCCCTGAATGTATTTCTTCAAAAAAAAAATGTTGGCACATCTAACTTCTGTCCTGAAACATGGGCTTGACGATATTCCTTCTTGATTTCCAGGGGAGGCTGTGTATGTTGATGACATCCCTGCTCCCAAGGATTGCCTCTATGGAGCATTTATCTACAGCACACACCCTCACGCCCATATAAAAAGTGTCAACTTCCGATCATCTCTGGCTTCAGAAAAGGTCATCACAGTTATCTCCACAAAGGATATTCCTGCTGGTGGAAAAAATGTTGGATCCGGCTGGGCGATGCTAGGACACGAAGCTCTTTTCGGCGATCCGGTTTCTGAATTTGCTGGTCAAAATATTGGCATCGTGGTACCTACTTCTGAATCGCTTGAACTCAATTTCAGGAAAATGCATAACCAGTAGTATATTTTTACCCTGAATTTTAAGAGGTCATTTGAACTTATCGCATCATCATATTCCTTTGCCATCACTCAGATCGCTGAAACACAGAAGTATGCCTATATGGCAGCGAAGCAAGCTATCATTGAGTATAGCACCGAGAATCTTGAGCCGCCAATTCTGACAATAGAGGATGCCATCCAACATGACAGCTACATCCCTGTTCTCCCAGTTTTTGCTCCTCAGCCAATTGGGGACTTCGACCAAGGGATGTCTGAAGCAGATCACAAGATCCTATCAGGAGAGGTACACACTTGATATTTAGGAGGCTGCATTCTTAGTTTCAGACAAGGCCCAAATATTGACACCTAGTATCTTTTGTTAATTTCCGACAGGTGAAGCTTGAATCGCAGTACTACTTCTACATGGAGACGCAGACCGCATTGGCCATCCCTGACGAAGACAACTGCATCACCGTCTACGTCTCGACACAGCTACCCGAGATCACGCAGAATGTCGTCGCTGACCTCCTTGGCATTCCCTGCCACAATGTTCGCATCATCACCAGGAGGGTTGGAGGTGGCTTTGGTGGAAAGGGAATGAAAGGATCCCATGTAAGTGCCCCACTGTGTAACCCAGGAGATTCACATATTTATGAAACTGATCATGGAGAAATTGTTGTGTTCTTCAGGCTGCATGTGCGTGTGCGCTTGCTGCATTCAAGCTTAGGCGCCCTGTCCGGATGTACCTCGACCGGAAGATGGACATGATCATGGCGGGAGGGCGTCACCCGATGAAGGCAAAGTACTCCGTCGGGTTCAAGTCGGACGGCACGCTCACGGCGCTGCATGTCGATCTCGGCATCAACGCCGGGATATCACCGGACTTAAGCCCGTTGATCCCGGCTTACACCATCGCTTCTCTGAAGAAGTACAACTGGGGCGCCCTGGCCTTTGACATCAAGTTGTGCAAGACGAACATGTCGTCCAAGTCGGTGGTGCGGGCGCCTGGCGACGTGCAGGGTTCCTTCATTGCCGAGGCCATCATCGAGCACGTGGCGTCCGTGCTCGGGTCTGACACCAACGTCATCCGGAGAAAGAACCTCCACAGCGTCGAGAGCCTCACGAAGTTCTACAGCGACTCCGCGGGAGACGCCCCAACATACAGCCTCGTGGGCATCTTTGACAAGCTGGCCTCGTCGGCGGAGTACCAAAGCAGGGCAGAGGCTGTTGAGCGGTTCAATGGCGGGAGCAGGTGGAAGAAGCGCGGCATCTCATGTGTGCCGATCACCTATGAGGTGACCCTCCGGCCAACGCCGGGGAAGGTGTCCATCCTGAACGACGGCTCGATCGCCGTGGAGGTCGGCGGTGTGGAGATCGGGCAAGGTCTGTATACCAAGGTGAAGCAGATGACGGCATTCGGGCTAGGGGAGCTCTGCCCCGACGCCGACAGACTCCTTGACAAAGTGCGTGTCATCCAGGCCGACTCGCTGAGCATGATCCAGGGCGGCTTCACCGGCGGGAGCACCACCTCGGAGAGCAGCTGCGAGGCAGTCAGGCAGGCGTGCACCGTGCTCGTCAAGCGCCTCAAGCCCATCAAAGAGGGCCTCGAGGCGAAGTCCGGTGCGCCGGTGCCATGGAGCACCCTGATCGCCCAAGCGAACATGGCAAGCGTGAACCTGTCGGCGCACGCCTTCTGGACGCCAGACCCAGCCTTTGTAAAATACATCAACTATGGAGCCGCCGTCAGCGAGGTGGAAATCGACGTGCTGACTGGGGGCACGACGATCCTGAGGAGCGACCTTGTCTACGACTGTGGGCAGAGCCTGAACCCGGCGGTGGACCTCGGCCAGGTGAGCTCGCCGCCGATCAGCACATCCACTTGCTATTGCTGAAGATCGTTGTAATCTGAATTTATTTTTGCTGGATGGATCAGGTGGAGGGCGCGTTCGTGCAAGGGGTGGGGTTCTTCACGAACGAGGACTATGCGAGGAACGCCGACGGGCTGGTGGTGAACGACGGCACCTGGACGTACAAGATCCCTACGGTTGACACCATCCCTAAGCAGTTCAACGTGGAGCTCATCAACAGCGCGCGCGACCAGAAGCGCGTGCTCTCCTCCAAGGCGTCCGGCGAGCCGCCGCTGCTGCTGGCGGCGTCGGTGCACTGCGCCATGCGGGAGGCCATCAGGGCGGCCAGGAAGGAATTCAAGGCCAACTCGCCGCTGACGTTCCAGATGGACGTGCCGGCGACCATGGCCGACGTCAAGGAGCTGTGCGGCCTCGACGTCGTCGAGAGGCACCTTCAGAGCCTCAGCTCCGCCGCCACCAGCGCCGCCGTGAAGGCGTGATCGTAGTTGCATGTAAGTTGTGTCGAAACGTGGGTATATGTACTGCTGTAATGACACGATGAAGGTGTGGTACGCTGAACAATGACCGGTTTGCCTGTGTGCTGCTGTGTATAGATGAGAGGAGATAAAACAGCTATCGACGTGGATCTATCATAAGCGTTGGGTTTTCATCTAACGGCAGGCATGCACGTGCTGCGATTCTGCTTATAATGTACAGTATATTTTTACTACGAGAATGAATATCTTCAATTCCTGTTATAAATAAAAGCAAATCTAATCCCCAAAATGTTTTCTAGGTTTTCGAGTGGACTGATGGCACTTGGGCGACTCTATCGCCCGAGGCGCGATTGTGAGATTCCGGCCGCGATCTCCTGCCCTAGGCTCTGCCCCTCTCTGCCGCTCTTGGTTAGTTTGTTCGGGGTGATCACGGGGGGTCCTGGCGACCCTGCCCACCCTCGTTACACACGGGACGGTTCAGGGAGAAGTCAAGGGGGATCGGTGGTGATGGCTAGTTCGTCAACGAACACTGGTAAGGAGAGAGAAGGGACGGAGAAGATGATGGAGAGGATGAATCTGACTGACAGGAAAAGTGTAAAACTCGTGATGGACGATCAGGAGGAAGCGCATGACTCTACTAAAGAGTACCCAAGATGTTGCTAGGAGTCTTTGTTGAGCAGGTTACTCTTGCTCAGTTCTCTTGTCCGGGTGCTCATGCTCAGAATGGTATGGCTAAGCGCAAGCATCATCACGTTCTTGAGATGGCTCGTGACTTGATGATCACCGCCTCTCTTCCGCCTCACTTGTGGGCAGAGATTGTCTCGACTACCACCTATGTCATCAACCTTCAGCCATCCACTGCTCTGCAGGGTGGCTTCCTTTCAAGCATCTCTTTGATCGTTCTCCTGATGGCGCTTCATTTGTTTTGTTGTGTTTGTTGTATCCTTGTTGTCCCATGTGAACGCACCAAACTGATCCTTAAGTCTGTTGAATGTGCCTTCTTAGGATATAGTGGTGAGCAAAACGGTATCACTTTTTATCATGTTGGTCGTCAGATGCTTATTTATTGGGATGTGAATTTTTATGAGTCTCGCCCCTTCTACCCACGCCCACTTTCCTTGAACTTCCAGTGCATGATATCACTTTCCTCACTTTTTCCGATGCTCCTATCACTCCTGTTGAGCCCTTTTCCACCCGTACTACTTCTCCTGCTTCTTCGACTCTTACATAATTGATGCCGCCATCTCCCATGGTTTCCTCACCTTGCTTATTACAGGATTCTACACCTTCATCCCCGGTGGCTTCCATCTCCATCAACTGAGTTTATCCCAGTGATTCCTCCTTGTATTCTTCCATCTTTTACTCACTTTTATATTCATCGTTCTCATGGTGCGGGTGCATCTACTGATGCACCATCTACTTATGATGCGCCATCTTTCTCGTCTCTGCCTACTTATGTTGGGGAACATTGCATGGAAAACAAAAAATTTCCTACGCTCACCAAGATCAATCTAGGAGAGGAGAGATTGCATATGCATACCCTTATAGATCGCTAAGCGGAAGTGTTAAGAAATGCGGTTGATGTAGTCGAACATCTTCGCGACCCAATCACGATCCGTCCACGAACTCCCGATCCAAGCGCCGAACGGACGACACCTCCGCGTTCAGCACACGTACGACTCGATGACGTCTCTGAAGGAAATATGCCCTAGAGGCAATAATAAAGTTATTATTTTATATTTCCTTATTCATGATAAAGGTTTATTATTCATGCTAGAATTGTATTGATCGAAAAATTAAATACATGTGTGAATACGTAAATAAATATCGCGTCCCTAGTAAGCCTCTACTAGACTAGCTCGTTGATCAAAGATGGTTAAGGTTTCCTAACCATGGACATGTGTTGTCATTTGATAACAAGATCACATCATTAGGAGAATGATGTGATGGACAAGACCCATCCGTTAGCTTAGCATAATGATCGTTCGGTTTTATTGCTATTGCTTTCTTCATGTCAAATACATATTCCTTCGACTATGAGATTATGCAACTCTCAGATATCAGAGGAATGCCTTGTGTTCTATCAAACGTCACAACGTAACTGGGTGATTATAAAGATGCTCTACAGGTGTCTCCGAATGTGTTTGTTGAGTTGGCATAGATCGAGATTAGGATTTGCCAATCCGAGTACCGGAGAGGGATCTCTGGGCCCTCTCGGTAATACACATCATAAGCTTGCAAGCAAATGACTAAGGAGTTAGTCACGAGGTGATGTATTATGAAACGAGTAAAGAGACTTGCCGGTAACGAGATTGAACTAGGTATGAAGATACCGACGATCGAATCTCGGGCAAGTAACATACCGATGGACAAAGGGAATTACGTATGTTGTCATAACAATCCGACTAATAAAGATCTTCGTAGAATATGTAGGAGCCAATATGGGCATCCAGGTTCCGCTATTGGTTATTGACCGGAGAGGTGTCTCAATCATGTCTACATAGTTCTCGAACCCGTAGGGTCCGCATGCTTAACGCTCAATGATGATATAGTATTATATGAGTTATGTGATTTGGTTACCGAATGTTGTTCAGAGTTCCGTATGAGATCACGGACATGATGAGGAGTCTCGAAATGGTCGAGAGGTAAAGATTGATATATAGTACGATGGTATTCGGACACCGGAAGTGTTTCGGGGGTACCGAGTACTTATCGTGTCACTGGAAGGGGTTTCGGGCACCCCTGGCAAAAGATATGGGCCATATGGGCCAAGAGGGGAAATGCACCAGCCACAAGGGGCTGGTGCGCCCCCATATGGACCGGCTTAGGAGGAGAAGGAAAGAGGGGAAGGGAAGGGAAAGAGTGGAATATGATTCCCCCTTCCTTCCCTCTCCCCCCTCTTTCCTCCCCCCTCCGACAAATATGGCATGGGGGAGAGGGGGCGGCCAAGGGCAGGAGCCCAAGTAGGATTCAGACCTACTTGGGGTGCCGCTTGGCCTCTCCCCTCTCCCTCCCACCTATATATATGAGGAGGGGGCGCCTAGCACAAACCAGACAACTGCCTAGCCATGTGTGGCGTCCCCTCCACCGTTTACACCCCCGGTCATATTTTCGTAGTGCTTAGGCGAAGCCCTGCGGAGACCACTTCACATCACCATCACCACACCGTTGTGCTGACGGAACTCATCTACTACCTCGACATCTTGCTGGATCAAGAAGGCGAGGGACGTCACTGAGCTGAACGTGTGCAGAACTCAGAGGTGTTGTACGTTCGGTACTCGATCGTGGATCGCGAAGAAAGTTCGACTACATCAACCACATTGTGAAAATATTCCGCTTACGGTCTACGAGGGTACGTAGACACACTCTCCCCTTCGTTGCTATGCATCTCCATGGATAGATCATTGCGTGTGCCTAGATTTTTTTCCATGCAACGATTCCCAACAGTATGGGAGAGAGGAGATGCCGTAGGGCATGGGAATTGTTGTGCCCAGCCCCCCACGCCCCTCCCCACTATATATAGGGGTGTGGGAGGCCTGGGGGTGCAGCCCCTCCTCCAAGGAGGGGAGGCGTCCAAGGGGAGGAGTGCCCTCCAAGTCAAGTGGAGGGCCCTCCGCCTTAGGGTTTCCCTTCCCCTAGGCGCATGGGCCTCTTTGGGGCTGGTGCCCCTGGCCCAATAAGGATAGGACGCCCTATACAGACCATGCACGCCCTAGGTGCTGGAGGGACCCTTCTGGACTCCTCCGGAACCTTCTAGAACCTTCTAGAACCTTCCTGTTACAATACCGGTAAAACCCGAAACTTTTTCGGTAGCCAAAATATGACTTCCCATATATAAATCTTTACCTCCGGACCGTTCCAGAGCTCCTTGTGATGTCTGGGATCTCATCCGGGACTTCGAACAACATTCGTCACCAACGTGAATATCCCAATACTACTCTAGCGTCACCGAACGTTAAGCATGCGGACCCTATGGGTTCGAGAATCATGTGAACATGACCGAGACACCTCTCCGGTCAACAACCAATAACGAGACCTGGATGCGCATATTGGTTCGCACATATTCCACGAAGATCTTTATTGGTCGATCTATGATGCCAATGATCCAATCAATCTCGTATGCAATTCCCTTTGTCTAGTGGTATGTTACTTGCCCAAGATTCGGTCGTTGGTATCTCCATACCTAGTTCAATCTCGTTACGGGAAAGTATATTTACTCGTTTCGTAATACAAGATCCCATGACTGACTCCTTAGTCACATTTTGCAAGCCTGTTATGGTGTTGTATTACCGAGTGGGCCCTGAGATCTCCATCACATTGAGTGACAAATCCCAGTCTTGATCCATGCCAACTCAACAGACGCACTCGGAGATACCTGTAGAGCATCTTTATAGTCACCCAGTTATGTTGTGACGTTTGATACACATAAGGTATTCCTCAGGTGTCAGGGAGTTGCATGATCTCATGGTCTTAGGAACAGATACTTGACATGAAGAAAGCAGTAGCAATAAACTAATATGATTAAATGCTATGCTTACGGTTGGGTCTTGTCCATCACAACATTCTTCTAATGATGTGATCCCGTTATCAAATGACAACTCATGTCTATGGTTAGGAAACCTTAACCATCTTTGATCAACTAGCTAGTCTAGTAGAGGCTCACTAGGGACACATTGTTGTCTACGTATCCACACATGTATCCGAGTTTCCGATCAATACAATTCTAGCATGGATAATAAACGATTATCATGAACAAGGAAATATGATAATAACCAATTTATTATTGCCTCTAGGGCATATTTCCAACAACTTATGGCCTGCATCCTCGATTCCTTGTTCGCTTTCGCCTGTTGACCGCCCTGGTTTTCCAAGAGCTAGTGCAACTGTTCTTGAGCCGACTCCTTATCGTGATGCTATTGTTCATCTCGAATGACAACATGCAATGTCAGATGAGATTGCGGCTCTTGAGCCCACCGACACGTGGGTTCTTGTTTCTCTTCCTCCCCATGTTCATTCCATCACTTGTAAGTGGGTCTACAAGGTTAAGACTCACTCTGATGGTTCTCTTGAGCACTAGAAAGCTTGTCTTGTGGCTCGTGTCTTTCAATGGGAGCATGGTCTTGATTACGATTTGCTCCTGTGGTGCGTGACATTTGTTCTCCACATGTCTATATTTCATCTTGATGTTAAGAATGTTGTTAGCATGGTCAGTTGCGTGAGGAGTCCTACATGTAGCCTCCGCCTGGGTATCATGTTCCTGATGGCATGATATGTTGTCTTTGTCGCTCTCTCTATGGCCTTAAGCAAGACCATCGTACTTGGGGTGAGTATTTTGCCTCTCTGGTGACTGCCACCGGTTTTTAAGTGAGTGGCCATAATCATGTGTTATTGGTCCACCTTTCTGCTCGTGGTCGGGCTCTTCTTATTCTACATGTTGATGATATGATCATCACTGGCGACGACCCTGAGTATATTGCCTTTGCGAAGGCACATCTTAGTGAGAAGTTTCTTATATTTTATCTTGCCAATCACTATTTTCTTGGGATTGATGTTTCTTCTATCTCTAAAGGCTTTTCTATTTTCCAAGAAAGAATATCTAGGATCTTCTTGCTTGTGTTGCTCTTACTAATCAGCGCATTGTTGAGACTCCCATGGAGCTTTTCAAAGTGTTTCAAAGTTGTCGGTGTCCACACTTTTTGAGACTCCCATGGAGCTCAATATTCACCTTTGTGTTACTGATGGTGACCCCTTGTTTGAGTCCACATGTTACCATCATCTTGTTGGGACTCTTGTCCATCTAGTCGTCACTTGTACGAATATCTCCTATCATGTCCATATTTTGAGTCAGTTTGTCTCTTCTCCACTTCAGTTCACTATAGTCACCTCCTCAATGTTCTCTGATATCTTCACCGCAAGATCACTCAACGTCTGTTCTTCTCCGTTCCAGTTCAATACAACTTCGGGCCTATTTGGATGCTACATGGGCTAGCAATGCCTCAGATCGCCGTTCATTTCTGCTTATTGCGTTTTTCTTGGTGGTTCTCTTATTGCCTGGAAGATGAAGAAACATACTACATTTCCTGTTCGACAGATGTTGAGTTATATGTTGTGGCCCTTTTGACGGCAGAGATGACTTAGTTACAATAGTTACTTCAAGAGTTTGATGTTTTTGTCACTATGTGTACTCTGTTATTGTCTGACACTATATGTGCTATTAGTATTGCACGTCGCCCTGTGAAGCATGAGCTCATCAAACATACTAGTGATGCTTTTTTTTGTGTGCTGATGTGTAGGATCATGTTGTTGCTCTTTAGTATGTGTCTTTCGAGATACAATTGATGGATTACTTTACGAAGACTCAGAGTATAGCACAATATGGCTTCTGTCTCTTCAAATTTAGTATTGTCTATTCACTATCAGTTAGGGGAGGGGGAGGTTAGAGTTATATATTTAGCCGTGTTCCTCTTTGTCATTTTAATCATACAAGAAGGTTTCTACATATTTTACCACATATGTACAGACCGGTGGCGCGCTGACCCACTCAAGCACATGCCTCGTCTAGGACTAGCGCTCGATGGGGGTCGGCTCGGGCTCGGGCTCGGGTTCGGCCTTGACGGGGGACGGCGGCGCCAACGGCTGCACGACGCAATCGATGGCTGCGAAGAGTGCCATGGCCTCCGCCATGCTCGCATGGTATGCCTCCTCCTCCTTCTGCCACTCCTCCTCCTCGCTTTCACAGAGGATGGCAGCTAGCGCCGCCTGGTAGGCGGCCTCCTCCTCCTGGTCCTCATCGCACACGACGAGGGCCGGCAGCGGGGAGCCACGGCAGACGTGTGGACACCGCACCTCCTGGCCTCCTCGTGCTCGAAGACGAACCCGCGCTGACTGCGGCGCCGCCGGCACTAGGATCCTCTCTGGATCCAAGTGCTAGTCGTGCGACAGCGTGACGTCGGTGTAGGGGAGGGGGACGCGGTGCTCCCAGTGCCACTTTGCCTGGTGCACTGGGACGACAATGCGCTGCCTGGGCCGGCAGGAAGAAGACGAGGCGGGAGAGGCGGCGGGGCCCTTGCCCTTTCCCTTGCTGCAGAAGAGGCTCATTGCAGTCGCTAGGGTTTGCTAGGATTTGTCGTTGGCTGGGGAGCACAGGGTGGCGAGATGGGGATGAGGCGTCTGGAAGCGAATGAGGATGGCCCCCCAGCACACGCTCGGATTAAAAAAGGCCGGCTGCCGTCGTTGATGCGTGGGCTTGCAGGGGCGGTCGTCATTAATAAAGCTGACCACGGTAGTTGGGCGGCCGCCAGGTGGGGACGCGACGGACATCGAGAGGACGCGCGGCGAGTCCGCTTTGCATCCGCGCCGATGCATTTCAGCCGCAAATTTGGGTCGCAAATGGATCCGCGCGGATGCAAAGCGGATGCGTTTTGAAAATGAGTCAGTGCGTTGGACACTTCTTTTGTCCGCGGCGACCCAAACGAACGGCGGTGGACGAAATGGGTACCTGTGTTGGAGTTGCTCTTACCACTACGCCTGATACACTTTAAGCTACAATAAGCAAATACTGTCATGGCCCTTTTAATATCCATTATCACTCCATAGCAAGGGGACCGCGTTGGGACATGGGCAGCCAGATCCTTAGCAATTGATTGGCTATCCATCTCCAAAACAATGGGCCCCTTGTAAACATCTACCAGCGCCAGCATTCCGCTCAATACTGCTCGAGCCTCTGCATCCTCTACACTGCTACATGTTGGCAGTGTTTTACAAATGGATATAAAGACAAAGCCAGAGTGTGTGAAACAAGAGAGATGTAGATTGGAATAGCGCAACCAATACAGTGGCCTCTAGGTCATATATATACTGCCTCTAGGGCATGCGGCTCGGCCGATAACTCAAGAGTTTGTTACAAGAGATATACCAAAACCCTAGCCGCTAAAAACTCCTAGATACTAACAGAATATAGTTTAACATCCCCCCTCAAGTTGAACTTCCTTTGAGAAGATTCAGATTGTGCCTGTTGGAAACAAACGACGCCTCAGCCAATTTCTTTGTGAAGATGTCCGCCACTTGTTCCTTGGAGGAGATGAATCGAACGTCAAGTGCCTTGGTCGCAACTCGTTCTCGAACAAAGTGAAAATCCAGTTCTATATGTTTGGTTCTGGCATGAAACACCGGATTTATGGAGAGATAAGTGACTCCTAAGTTATCACACCATAAGACAGTAGAATGAGATAGGAAAACACCAAGTTCACCAAGAACTGACTATATCTAGATTAGCCCAGCCATTCCATTAGCAAGAGCCTTGTACTATGGCTCCGTACTTTACCTAGAGACCGTAGCTTGCTTTCTTTAGCTCCATGAAGCAAGATTGGGACCAAGAAAGACAACAAAACCTCCTGTTAACCTACGGTCATCACTGCACCCAACCCAGTTTGCATCTGAAAAACAGCTAAGTAACATTGATGGGGACTTTCGTATAGAGAGACCCATGCTCCGTGTGTACTTCAGGTATCTCAGAATCCTCTTGGCTACCAAGAAGTGTGTAGTTGTGGGAGCATGAAGGAACTGACAAACACGATTTACAGCAAACGAGATATCCGGTCTCGTGAGTGTCAGATATTGAAGTGCTCCAACTAGGATGCGATATTTGGTGCTATCGTCCATAGATAGTGGTGATCCACTATCCTTGTGAATTTTCTCATTTGAAGACATAGGCGTGGTGGAAACCTTGAAATTTTCCATGTTGGCACGATGAAGGATATGGATATCGCCAATATACTTCTGTTGAGACAGAATTATCCCCCTGGCGAAGACTGGACATGTACACCAAGAAAGAAATGCAAGGGACCAAGGTCCTTGAGAGCAAATGAGGCCTGCAGGTCAGCAAACAACTTGGTTATGGCAGCAGAAGAGGAGCTGGCTACAATGATGTCATCCACGTAGATACGCATAAAAATGGTAACACCACCATGACTGAAGACAAAGAGAGAAGTGTCAGCTTTGGATGCCAAGAAACCAAGTTGTTGAAGGTGAGCACTCAACCAGGAGTACTATGCACGAGGAGACTGTTTGAGTCCATAGATAGCTTTGCGGAGCTTACACAAGTGACGAGGAGCAGAAGGATCCACAAAACCAAGAGGTTGCCTCATGTACACTTCCTCCTGAAGAAGGCCATGAAGGAACGCATTTTGAATGTCCAACTGACGTAAGCACCAACCACGTGATACTGCGATGGAGAGAACTAGACGAATAGTGACATGCTTAACCACAAGATTGAACGTGTCACCATAGTCCACACCATATCACTGTTTAAACCCCTTTGCAACTAAACGTGCCTTGTGATGATCAACAGAGCCATCAGACTTGTGCTTGATCTTGAAAACCCACTTGCAGTCAATGATGTTGACATGAGATGGAGGAGGAACCAGGGTCACAGTGCCATTGTGATGAGGCGCATCAAGCTCCAGTTGCATGGCCCGCCGCCACTCCGGAGAGGTGACAACCTCTCGGTAATCAACAGGCTCCCATGATGCCGGGAACGCACGACGAGACGGATCATACATGAACGTACCATCATTCCGCTGCAATGGTTTTCGTGTGTTGTCACGAGTGCGTGTGACCATAGTATGAGGCGGTGGAGCAGCAGATCCGGGCGCCACAGAAGATTCAGAGGGAATGCATGCAGCCGATCAGGCGGGCAAATCGACTTGGGATCCCGTGTCGTCCTCACGTGCAGAGATAGCCGACAAATCGTCTTGGGATCAGGAGCCGCAGGTGGGCACAGCAGTTGGCCCCGCAGTAGGAATCGGTCCAGTAGGGGCCACGTGGGCTTCAGCCCATGGCGAGACGGATAGCGACCAGCCAAGAGCCAGGTCCCACCACTACGGGCGGCGGACTTGCACGAGGAGTGGGCGCTGCGCATGAAGAGTCGGGCCGCCCATCGACGGACGCCACGCGGCCCATGGAGGATTGCAGTGCACCCCGATCGGTGTCTCTAGGCACGAGGGAGGATGCATCGCTGTCAGCTAATAGCGCGTGATCCAAGGAGAGATCCGCTGTGGATCCGGCACCAGGATCCTCCTGGATCCCATAGCTGGGATCTTCTGTGCCGAAGATGATCCTACATCTAGATTAGTATGCAAAACAGGTGTGCCATAGTTCATGTGGTCATGCGGGAATAAGAGAATGGCATGTTCAACAACTCGAGGTGGTGCGAGAGAGGGTTGAGTATTAGCAAAAGGAAAACATTCTCATCGAAAGTGACATCACGGGAAATGTACACACGAGCCGTAGGCAAGTGTAGACACTTGTAACCCTTGTGACAAATACTAGACCAGACAAACACGCATTGTTGGGACCTAAACGCAAGTTTGTGAGTGTTGTAGGGGCGCAAGTTGGGCCAACATGCACAACCAAACATGCAGAGAGAGGTGTAGTTGGGTTTGTTTTGAAACAATTTCTCCATAGGACTCATGTTGTCGATGACGCGACTAGGGAGGCGGTTGATAAGATAACATGCCGACAAATAAGCCTCGTCCCAAAGACATAAAGGCATGGATGCATGTGATAATAATGACAGGCCCATATAAACGATGTGACGAGGTTTCCTTTCGGTAGAACCATTCCATTGGTGTGTGTGGGGGGGCAATAAATGTGATGTGTGATGCCAAGTTGACGAAAGAAGGTATTGCTAAGTTTTTCGTATTCACCCCCCTAGTCAGATTGAACACATATGATTTTACAAGACAAGAGGCATTCAACATGAGCAAGGAAACCACAAAAAACATCAAACACATCACATTTTCTTTTGAGAAGATGGATCCACACAAACTTACTATAATCATCAATAATGAAACATAGTACTAGAATCCACCAGACGAGGTCTTGGTGGGTCCCCACACATCCGAAAAAATAAGTTCCAACGGAAAAGAGGAAACACTCGAAGATCTAGGAAAAGGTAACTGGTGTGCTTTGCCTTGTTTACATGCATTGCACACATGGGTCATAGACCGACTGGAAGATGGTGATTTATTGGACACCAAAACATGCTGAACGACTTGTGTGGAGGGGTGACCGAGCCTAGCATGCCAGTCTGCAGCAGAGAGCCTAACCGAAGATAGAGCACGAAAGGGGGAAGGCCGACTGGGGTAAAGCCCATTTTCACATCTGCCTTGAAGAAGAACCCTCTTGGTGATCAAATCCTTCATAGGAAAGTGAGTAGGATAATACTTTAGATAAGCATGATTATCAACGGCAAGATGATTTACAGAGAGAAGGTTCTTGTCTGCATTGAGAACATGTAATATTTTGCGAAGCTTAAGATTGGTAGAGGGGGTAGGTAGGATTGCATGACCATGATGAGCTTTGTGCAAACCTGAGCTGACGGTAGTGCGGATGCGGTCCCTCCCTGGGTACTTCTACCTTACAGTGAGGCGATCTAGGTCAGAGGTAAAGTGATCGGATGCCCCCGTGTCAGTGAACCAGGTCGGATCATCGAGGATGGACGGCGGAGAAGCAGCTGCCAAGCTGGGCATCTTGGAGTGTTGGGGTTGAAAGGCGTGGTTGCAGCGCTGGCCACACACCCAAGCATAGTGCCCAGGGCCACGGCAAAGTTGGCATTGGACGCGGGTGTCACCATGATACGTCTCCAACGTATTTATAATTTTTGCTTGTTCCATGGTGTTATATTATCATTGTTGGATGTTTTACAATCATTTTATAGCAACTTTATGTCATTTTTTGGGACTAACCTATTGAGATAGTGCCTAGTACCAGTTGCTGTTTTTTGCTTGTTTTTTACTTCGTAGAAAATCAATACCAAACGGAGTCCAAACGCAGCGAAACTTTTTGGAGATTTTTTCTGGACCATAAGACACCTGTTGGGCCAAATAAGTACCAGAGGGGGGCTCCGAGGGGAGCACAACCGACCTGGGTGCGCTTGGGCCCCCAGGCGCGCCCTGGTGGGTTGTGCCCACCTCGGCTGCCTCCCACACTGCCTCTTTGCTCTATAAATACCCCGAAAATCAAAAAACCCTAGGGGAGTCAACGAAACACAATTCCATGCGTGGAAAGTTCCAGAACCACCAGATCCAATCTAGACACCATCACAGAGGGGTTCATCATCCTCATGGTGCTCTCCGATGATGTGTGAGTAGTTCATTGTAGACCTACGAGTCCGTAGTTAGTAGCTAGATGGCTTCCTCTATCTCTTTACACGTATTGATCGTTGCTATTAAGGATAACAAGATGGGGTCTATTCCTACATGAATAGATCTTGTCTACATCATGTCATCGTTCTTATTGCATTACTCCGTTTCTTCATGAACTTAATACACTAGATGCATGCTGGATAGCTGTCGATGTGTGAAGTAATAGTAGTAGATGCAAGCAAGAGCCGGTCTACTAATCTTGGATGTGATGCCTATCTAATGATCATTGCCTGGATATTGTCATAATTATTTGAAGTTCTATCAATTGCCCAACAGTAATTTGTTTACCTACCGTATGCTATTTTTCTCGAGAGAAGCCACTAGTGAAATATATGCCCCCCGGGTCTATTCTTTATCATATTTGCTTCTAGATCTATTTTTATTTGCTTTTGTTTTCAGATCTATTATTCTAAAAACCCCAAAATACCTTGCTGCACTTCTTATTTATTTATTTTGTTTTGTTTTATTGTGAGATCTATTTACCCAAAATCATACAAACAAATCTATCTTTTACCCGAGAGGGATT
The DNA here is from genome assembly GCF_018294505.1 of Triticum aestivum. NCBI lineage: Eukaryota > Viridiplantae > Streptophyta > Magnoliopsida > Poales > Poaceae > Triticum > Triticum aestivum. Next base: position 609,029,245 of record NC_057807.1, on the reverse strand, counting down.
GACAACCCCTCTTACGCGCCGGGTTGCAAGTATTTGTTCTTTGTGTGCAGGTACCATTTACATAGTGTTGCTTGGTTCTCGTACTGGTTTGATAACCTAGGTTTCATAACCGAGGGAGATACCTACCAAAGTTGTACTGCATCATCCCTTCCTCTTCGGGGAAATACTGACGCGGATACGAGCAATCAAGAAAGGATTTCTGGCGCTGTTGCCAGGGAGACAACATCAACATCTATTAGGTTCCTAATCACAAATCTTATCTCCTTGCAATTTACATTATTTGCCATTTGCCTCTCGTTTTCATATCATCCACCTCACAAAAATTTGTCATTTTATTCGCCCCCTTTTTCATTCGCCTCACATCTGTTTTTGTGTGCAATCTTGTTTGCGTAGTCTTGATGCCTTAAAGAAAATATTATGATGTTCCTTACCCCAATATTTTTCTTGAAATTGAGAAAAGTACTAAGGAATATATGAGTACACAATTTGAGCACAATAAATATTTTACCGAAGAACTTAAGGAACACTCTGTTGTACTGGATGCTATAACAAAACAACTTGATGATATTAGTAGAGAAGTTTCTAATCTCCAATCTAAGTATGCTTCTGCTGAAAGTTTGCTAGGGAAAATATCCGATGCACAAGCTACCCTAGTAAATCAAACGGCCGCTAAACCAATCTCGTGAGAAGATAAAAATGATGAAGATCTTAAAGTGAATGGCGTTTCCTCTATTGGTTCCTTGTTTAGTAAGATTAAAGTTGATGATAAAGGGACTGAAGAAGAGTCAACTTTAGTTAGAAGGCATCCCAATAATTCGAGAGTGAAAATCTTGATGAAAAAATTGATAAAAGTGGGTTTGGCGAGGTCAAAACTTTAACTAGTGATGTGCGCACTCTTTTGGATTACAAAGACTTTAATTATGATAATTGCTCTTTGATTGATTGTATTTCTTTGTTGAAATCTATGATAAATTCACCCCATGCTTATGAACAAAATAAAGCTTTTACTAAACATATTGTTGATGCTATGATGAAAGCTTTGGAAGAAAAATTGGAATAAGAGATCTCAATTCCTAGAATATTACATGATGAATGGGAATCTACCATCAAAGTCAAGATTAAAAACTATGAGTGTTTTGCTTTATTTGACTTGGGTGCTAGTGTTTCCACAATTCTGAAATCTTTCTGTGATGTGCTTGGTCTTACCAATATTGAAGAAATTTCTTTAAATTTGCACTTGGGGGATTCTACTATTAAAGAGCCTATGGGAAGAATTAATGATGTTCTTATTCTTGCAAATAGGAATTATGTGCTCATAGATTTTATTGTTCTTGATATTGATTACAATCCATCTTGCGCACCACCACCGGGTTCGCCAACCATGTTGGGTGCAACACTCCTTTGACCAAACCAGCCGCTTCAAGTTTCTTGATCTCCTCAGCAACGAACTGTTGCCGCTCCAAAGCTTGCTTCCCGACTTTCTGCTTGATGGGCCGGGTATGAGGGCAGACAACTAGGTGGTGCTCAATTACCTCCCTGGGAACACCGGGGATGTCAGATGGTTGCCAGGAAAACACATCTACGGTCGCCCACAGGAAGGCAACGAGCGCGCTTTCCTATTTGCCATCAAGGGCGGAGCTGATGGTGAACGTACCACTAGTGCCATCCAGCCCTACTGGGACCTTCTTCACCGCATGAGGTACCCTTGGGTTTCTTGCTAGTGGAGCTCTCCGGCAAATCATCGACGGGTGCAGCACACTCCGGAGAGGTGCGCTTCTCAGATTGCTTGCCGGTATCTTTGCTAGCTTTCTTCCCTTTCTTGTTTTCCTTGGCAGGAGCTGTTGCTTTCACGGTCTCGGCAGCGATTGTGTCTCGGTACATATTATCCATGCATATGATTGCGTCCTTCTTATCTGATGAAATGGAAATGATGCCCATTGGCCCTGGCATCACAGTGTGTTGTAGGAATAGTGGAACGCCGCCATGAATTTTGCCAGGGTGGGACGGCCAAGGATTCCATTGTACGGCAGGGGAGATCAACCACATCAAACACAACATTCTCGGTCCGACCGTTTAATTCTCCTCCAAACATTACCGACAGTCTGATCTTTCCCTCAGGACGACTCCTGCCGGGGTTGATCCCTTGGAAAGTGCCAGTAATATTGAGCTCTTCATCTGATATTTGAAGCTAGATGAGCACCTTGGGGGAAATCAGATTCAACCCAGCCCCGCCGTCAACCAACATCTTTGTGACCTTGAGGTTGCAGATTGTTGGTGAAACCAACAACGGCAAGCACCCTACCACGTTTGTATGGTTAGGGTGATCTTCTTCCTCAAAGATGATGGGTGGGCGGGACCATTTGAGCGGTTTCCGGGAGTGTGCCGCTGGCTCTACGACATTGACCTCACGTGTCCACTGTTTAAGCTGGCAGTGAGAGGAGTGCAAAGATGTGCCCCCGTCAACACAGAGGGCCTCAATAGCCTTCTAGAACTCTTGCTCACCGGTTTCCTCTTCATCCCCTTCATCACTTTCATCATTTCCTTCTATTTTCTCACGGCCTCTTGCAGGTTTCTCTGGATGCTGTGGAACCTTGCCGTGGCGGCCTCCTCTGCTGCCTTGGCCCTTCCCGCCAACACCTTCTTGGTATCTTTCCTTGTCACGCTTCCCATACTCAGCTTTTTGCTTCTTGACAAGTTGCGCAACTTGGTGACACTCTTGGAGATCATGGCCCTTTGTCGAGTGGATCTTGTAGTATGTCCCGTCAGCCTTCCCAGCCTTTTCGGCCGCCGCAGCCTCCAGGTAATCAGTGCACGCGGCAACTTCCTTGCCTGGGGCTTCGGTCTTGGCCTTCTTGCCAGTACTAGGAGTGCCATAGCCCTCAACAGCCAATACTGCCTTTTCCTTATGCTTCTTATTGCGTTTCTTGTTCTTCCTCTTCGGGTCTGCGACATCATCGTCCTCCTCTGAGTCAACTTTGACGCCATCCTCTTCTACGGGGAGCCGCCTCCCTTCCTTTGTGCGGGCACACTTATCCACCAAGGTGTACAACTCATTCACAGTCTTGGGCAACCGGGTGTTCATCTTGGGATGTATCCTTCTGTTGCGCATGTTGGACTGGAACGCGACAATCACAACTACCGGGTGGATATCTGGGATGTTTCTGTGCATCCGGCTAAACCTCTGCATGTACTTCTACAAGCTCCCCCTTCCTTTTGTGGAAGGAGCTGCAGATCGCTAGGCCATCCTGGTTCTTGGTAGCCACCCATGAAGGCGCCAACAAACTCATGACACAGGTTAGCCCATGATGAGATGGAATTCTCCGGAAGGTGCATCAGCCATGACCTCACATTTGGCTTGAGTGCCAAAGGGAAGCAGTTGGCGAATACCCTTTCCCCTTTCTCCGGCGTCTTGAACGGCGATGGTGTAGATGCTCAAGAACTCTGCCGGATTTAGTCTTCCATCATACTTTTCTGGTATATCTGGCTTGAACACACGGGCAGACGGCCAATGGACTTGCCACATCTCGCGAGTGAAGGCGGGGAACCCAACCTCGAAAGGTAGGTATCTACCTCCACTGGGCACAGGTTCATTGTCATTGGGGCCGTTGCGCCTGTAAGACTTGTGGCGGGTTTCGCGGCGCCATTCTATGGTGACGCGCGTGTCTTCCCTCCGCCTATCTTCCAGGACCTGCCGCTGATCTCGACGGGCCCGAGGATCAGATGAAGCCATCGACACCTCGTCGGGCTCTCAGTCGCGTGGCTCTGGCTGCAACCTCTATGCTAGCTACCGTGGAGGGGACTGCACCATTAGAGTGGCCCCTTCAGTATGGTCAGTAGCTCGGGTCGTTGTTGCTGCTTGCGGGTACCATGGTGGACCTGTCCGCTATGATGCTCCTGCCTCAGTGAAACCAATCAAAATTTGAATGGTGGCTCTCCACTCATCCATTTGATTGGCCGCTGGGGGGAGTCTTAGCAGGAGCTCGGCTCGCGCCATGGCTTCCGAAGCAGTGCTTGGCATGGACAACGATGCAGACCACGACATCGCCTGACTTCTAACAGTACTGGTAGTGGCGGCGCCGTGCTCTCGTAACCACAAGCTAGTCTCCATGCCGGCATGATGACGAGAAGGATGTGCCTGGGGATTGATGACTGAGGGAGTCCTGGATTAGGGGGTATTCGGATAGCCAGACTATATACTTTGGTCGGACTATTGGACTATGAAGATACAAGATTGAAGACTTCGTCCTGTGTACGGATGGGACTCTCCTTTGCGTGGAAGGAAAGCTTGGCGATTCAGATATGTAGATCTCCTTCTCTGTAACTGACTCTGTGTAACCCTAGCCCCATTCGGTGTCTATATAAACCGGAGGGTTTAGTTCGTAGGACAACAACAATCATAATCATAGGCTAGCTTCTAGGGTTTAGCCTTTATGATCCCGTGGTAGTTCAACTCTTGTAATACTCATATCATCAAGATCAATCAAGCAGGAAGTAGGGTATTACCTCCATCGAGAGGGCCTGAACCTGGGTAAACATCGTGTCCCTAGCCTCCTGTTACCATTAGCCTTAGACGCACAGTTCGGGACCCCCTACCCGAGATCCACCGGTTTTGACACCGACATTGGTGCTTTCATTGAGAGTTCCTCTATGTCATCGCCATAAGGCTTGGTGGCTCCTTCAATCATCTTCAACAACGCGGTCCAAGAGGAGGTTTTTCTCCCCGGGAAGATCTTCGTATTCGGCGGCTTCGCACTGCGGGCCAACTCGCTTGACCATCTGGAGCAGATCGACAGCTGCACCCCTGGCCATCAGGTCAGGTTTGGCAGCTTGAACTACACCGCCAACATCCGCGGAGACTCGATCTTCGACGGATTCGAGCCCGTGTCAGGTGCGCCGAACAGTCACAATGAGCATGACTTAGATCTGCCATCAAACGGTATTCGGGGGATCGCGCCTGCGGCTGCCCCGGGGAACAATCCGGAGCAGATTGTGCCATCCGAGAACGAGTGGATGGACCCCACCATGGAGGCCGCACACCCATCGGCCTTGGAGCCGAACACTAATCCCACCTCCCATGAGGTCGGTATCATCGGACCCGCGGACTCGTCTCCGGCTACAGGATCCTAACCGCGTACACCCGTGCCCCTCGAATCTGATTGGGCACCGGTCATGGAGTTCACCTCCGCGGATATCTTCCAACACTCTCCCTTGGGTGACGTGCTAAACTCATTAAGGTCTCTCTCTTTGTCAGGAGACTCTTGGCCAAACTATGTCCGGCTCGAGTGGAAAGCGGACGATGAAGAAATTCGTTCCCCACCCACCACCCACTTCATAGCCACTGTCGATGACTTAACCGACACGTTGGATTTCGACTCCGAAGACATCGACGGTATTCACGGCGATGCAGGAGAAGAACAGGAACCACCGCCCACCGGGCGCTGGACTGCCACCTCATCATATGATATATATATATGGTGGACACGCCAAAAGAAGGCAATGGCGATGATACAACGAAGGATAAACCCCTCGATAAGCCACCAAAGCAACACCGTAGGCGCCGCTCTAAATCAAGCCACAGTAAAAACAACGCAAGAAAGAATAACACCCCGGTCGACTCCAATGGAAACAACGACCCCATGGACCCATCGATGGAGCAGGATGAGCCAGGGGACGGTGAACATAGTCCGGAGCTGACATCAGATGACACCGATCCCGAGGGTAAAATTCATCAACCCGTCTCCGGAGAAGAGAACAGTCCGGACGATGACGCATTCATCATCCCGGAAAAACACTTGGAACAAGAGAACTTCCATTGAAGGCTTATTGCCACGGCGAGGAGCTTGAAGAAGCAGAAGCAAAGGCTTAAAGCCGCGCAGGATACGCTCAACGGCAAATGGAACAAAGTGCTCGACACTGAAGAAAAATATGGCGATGATCTCCACACAAAGAGCTACCCAAAGCGCAAGCTGCTGCCCGAATTTGACGATGAGGCCATAGAGCCTATTCCACCCCAAAACAATACGGCCGATCAGCCAGACCGACCACCCCGTGCCCACGACAGAGCGGCTGCTGACGCTGCACACAAGTCAGCACACGATCTACGTGAGCTTTTGGACAAAAAAGCCGGGGTGGCCAGGTCCATTTATGGATCTATAAAATGTGCTCCGGCGCAAGATCACATCCACCAAAATGATTGTACCGATCGAATACTAGCTCGTAATCAATACCGAACACAACAACCGTCGACAACATACCATGACACATCCAAATACAGGGGTGCCGTGCACCCCCTGTGCTTCACCGATGAGGTGCTGGATCATGAATTTCCAGAGGGATTTAAGCCCGTAAATATAGAGGCATACGACAGAACGACAGACCCTGGGGTCTGGATTGAGGACTTTATCCTCCATATCCACATGGCTTGCGGAGATGATATCCACGCCATTAAATACCTGCCCCTCAAGTTAAAAGTATCAGCTTGGCATTGGTTGAAAAGCCTCCCCGAAAACTCCATTGGAAGTTGGGAAGAACTTGAGGATGCTTTCAGGGCCAATTTTCAAGGGACCTATGTCCGACCTCCGGATGCAGACGATTTAAGTCACATAATTCAACAGCCCGGAGAGTCAGCCCGAAAACTTTGGAACATGTTTCTTACTAAGAAGAATCAAATTGTCGATTGTCCGGATGCCGAAGCCTTAGAGGCTTTCAAGCATAGTATCCGAGACGATGGCTCACTAGACACCTCGGCCAAGAAAAGCCGAGAACAATGACAGCCCTTACAAACCTTATGACCCGCTTTTGCGCGGGCGAGGACATCTGGTTGGCCCGTAGCGGCACCAGCGACCCAGGTACATCCGAACTCAGGGATGGCAACAGGAAGCCGCGACGCAATAAAAACAAGCACCGAAATAATGAAGATAGCCCAGATAACACGACGGTCAATGCCGGATTCAGGGGCTCTCAACTCGGTCAACGGAAGAAGCCATTTAAAGGCATTAGAGATGGACCGTCCAGCTTAAATAAGATTCTAGAAAAGTTATGTCAGATTCATGGCACCCCCAAAAAACCTGCAAACCACACCCATAGAGAGTGTTGGGTTTTCAAGCAGGCCGGCAAGCTAAATGCCGAACACGAAGGAAGGGAGACGCCAAGTGAAGATGAGATAGAACCTCGCCAGCCGAACACTGGGGGACAGAAAAAATTCCCACCAGCAGTGAAAACAGTGAATATGATATACGCAACTCACATTCCAAAGAAAAGGCGCAAACACGCACTCCGAGACGTATATGCTGTAGAGCCCGTGGCCCCCAAATACAATCCCTGGTCGGCCTGCTCGATCACCTTTGATCACAGGGATAATACGACTAGTATCTGATGTCTACTACACAACCTTCTTCTTGTAGACGTTGTTGGGCCTGCAAGTGCACAGGTTTGTAGGACAGTAGCAAATTTCCCTCAAGTGGATGACCTAAGGTTTATCAATCCGTAGGAGGCGTAGGATGAAGATGGTCTCTCTCAAACAACCCTGCAACCAAATAACAAAGAGTCTCTTGTGTCCCCAACACACCCAATACAATGGTAAATTGTATAGGTGCACTAGTTCGGCGAAGAGATGGTGATACAAGTGCAATATGGAGCGTAAACAGTATTGCAATGATAGGAAACAAGGCCTAGGATTCATACTTTCACTAGTGCAAGTTCTCTCAACAATAATAACATAGATAGATCATATAACAAGCCCTCAACATGCAACAAAGAGTCACTCCAAATACACTAATAGCAGAGAACGAACGAAGAGATTATGAGAAATAATAGGAGGATATTGGGAAGTCTCTTCCCTTTCATTAGTATTCTCATCATCTTCTATTTGCTTTCTTTTCTTTATGTAATTCGCAATATAAGGATTTTCAATGCAATTCTCCGCACAAAACATATAAATCTTTTCTAGATCAATAACAAGGAAATGCCTAAGATTAAATTATGGAATAGGCTTAGTTAAACGTTTCAACTCTTCACAACCCAAAAGCAATCTAAGTTCATTGTAATGAGAAGGGGAGATCAAATCATCACAATTTTTGGACACGATCCGATCATGAAACAATTTGCATTGGAGATGTAAATGATCTTGTTTTTTGCAAAATTCACAACGGGAAAGATATCTTAAATTCTCTGCACTCTTATCTAGCCTTTCTTGCAGCCTCTTAGTTTCTAAATACTTATGCTTTTTGCAATATGTATCTTCTCTATTTGGTGTGTTCATGCAAACATGCACTCCACAGAAGTTGACATGCTTATGAGAGATATTTTCATCATAACTAGTGCAATCATCATTAGTACTATGTATATTCAAGGAGTTTATACTAACAACATTGCAATAATGCTCATCATTCAAAGATTTAGTATCAAGCATTTTAATGCATTCTTCTTCTAGCACTTGAGCACAATTTTCCTTTCCATCACACTCACGAAAGATATTAAAAAGACGAAGCGTATGAGACAAACTTAACTCCATTTTTTGTAGTTTTCTTTTATAAACTAAACTAGTGATAAAACAATAAACAAAAAGATTCGATTGCAAGATCTAAAGATATACCTTCAAGCGCTAACCTCCCCCGCAACGGCGCCAGAAAAGAGCTTGATGTCTACTACACAACCTTCTTCTTGTAGACGTTGTTGGGCCTGCAAGTGCACAGGTTTGTAGGACAGTAGCAAATTTCCCTCAAGTGGATGACCTAAGGTTTATCAATCCGTAGGAGGCGTAGGATGAAGATGGTCTCTCTCAAACAACCCTGCAACCAAATAACAAAGAGTCTCTTGTGTCCCCAACACACCCAATACAATAGTAAATTGTATAGGTGCACTAGTTCGGCGAAGAAATGGTGATACAAGTGCAATATGGATGGTAGATAAAGGTATTTGTAATCTGAAATTATAAAAACAGCAAGGTAACAAGTGGTAAAAGTGAGCGTAAACGGTATTGCAATGATAGGAAACAAGGCCTAGGATTCATACTTTCACTAGTGCAAGTTCTCTCAACAATAATAACATAGATAGATCATATAACAAGCCCTCAACATGCAACAAAGAGTCACTCCAAAGACACTAATAGTAGAGAACGAACGAAGAGATTATGGTAGGGTACGAAACCACCTCAAAGTTATTCTTTCGGATCAATCTATTCAAGAGTTTGTACTAGAATAACACCTTAAGACACAAATCAACCAAAACCCTAATGTCAGCTAGATAATCCATTGTCACCTCAAGTATCCGTGGGCATGATTATACGATATGTATCACAAAATCTCAGATTCATCTATTCAACCAACACAAAGTACTTCAAAGAGTGCCCCAAAGTTTCTACCGGAGAGTCAAGAACGTGTGCCAACCCCTATGCATAGGTTCATGGGCGGAACCCGCAAGTTGGTCACCAAAACATACATCAAGAGGCACATGATATCCCATTGTCACCACAGATAAGCACGGCAAGACATACATCAAGTGTTCTCATAAAAGACTCAATCCGATAAGATAACGTCAAAGGGGAAAACTCAATTCATCACAAGAGAGTAGAGGGGGAGAAACATCATAAGATCCAACTACAATAGCAAAGCTCGGGATACATCAAGATCGTGCCATAGAGGGAACACGAGAGAGAACACGAGAGAGAGAGAGAGATCAAACACATAGCTACTGGTACATACCCTCAGCCTCGAGGGTGAACTACTCCCTCCTCGTCATGGATAGCGCCGGGATGATGAAGATGGCCGCCTGTGATGGATCCCCCCTCCGGCAGGGTGCCAGGAAGGGCTCCCGGGAGGTTTTTGGTGGCTACAGAGGCTTGCGGCGGCAGAACTCCCGATCTATCTTGGTATTCGATGTTTTTAGGGTACGGGGGAATATATAGGCGAAAGAAGTCGGTCGGGAGGTGCTCGAGGGGTCCACGAGACAGGGGGCGCGCCCTATAGGGGGGGGCGCCCTCCTATCTCGTGGGCTCCTCGAGGATCTTCTAACTTCATCTCCAAGCCTCCAGGATGATAATCTTCCAAAAAATCACGATGCCGAAGGTTTCATTTCGTTTGGACTCCGTTTGATATTCCTTTTCTTCGAAATACTGAAACAGGCAATAAAACAGCAATATGGGCTGGGCCTCCGGTTAATAGGTTAGTCCTAAAAGTAATATAAAAGTGTATAATAAAGCCCATAATCATTCAATACAAGTAATATAATAGCATGGAACAATCAAAAATTATAGACACGTTGGAGACGTATCAGTATCCGGCACGGAGGATCGGCTGCCTTAGTGCTCGACCCAGTGATTAATGGATATCATCTCACTCGGGTCCTCATGGATGGCGGTAGCAGTCTTAACCTGATATATCAGGACACTGTTCACAAAATGGGGATAGACCCGTCAAAAATCAGCCAAAGTAATACTACCTTTAAAGGAGTGATACCACGCGTCGAGGCCCGCTGCACGGGCTCTCTAACACTAGAGGTTGTATTCGATTCTCCCGACAACTTCAGAAGCGAAGAACTAATCTTCGACATCGCTCCATTCCGAAGCGGCTATCACGCACTACTCGGGAGAACAACATTTTCTCGTTTTAACGCAGTACCACACTACACCTATCTTAAACTTAAGATGCCCGGTCCATGCGGCGTCATTACAATTAGCAGAAACACAAAGTGTTCCTTAAGTGCGTAAGAATATGTGGCGGCTCTAGCAGCCGAACACTGAGCGGCCCCTCCAACCAGGAAGAACGGTCGGTCGTCAGGACCACGGACACGACCATGCGAGTCCGGCTCCCCACCAGATGTAACAACTCAGATGAACCTGAGCTTGTGTTAATAGATGATATACTCCCATAGGTGGTGCTAGGGGCTGCTCACAAGAAGAAGCCCATAGTTCGGCTCGACCCTATTAATAACATATTGCATTTTCATGGTTTGTTTAGATTAACCAACTCTTCGCATGATGTTTTTTTCACCTGGGTTTTTCCTTTTTATAGATGATCATCGTGCTACACCCTTCCAGAATACGGAACAACGGAGATAAAGGCGCAGACGTGCAGCAGGGCCCCACCCAAAGGTTTCTTTTCAGATTAAGACCCTGCGTAAACCTTTTTTACTATCTCTTGTTGCTTCATACCCTCCAGACGCTTCACAGAACAGAGAGGGATACTGGCGTTCTTGACATTTCATCACGCCAGACTAATGCATGTATCTGGAAACACATGGCTCATTATCAAGGGCGTTACTCAGCCCAATATATGTCGTAAAGTTCGAATACCTTAGGGAGTGTTCGGTGTCGCGAGTTTTTCCTTATATGCATCAGCTCCGAATCATGTCTTTGGTCAAATGTTGGGTTTGCCCAGATCCCGTGTTTTGTTGCCTTATGTTCCGCTCTATCGGCTAAGGGGGCACCAGGAGAACTACTGCGATTGTGCCCTGGTTCATATGGGTGAGCACCTCAGTAGAGAAAGCCGAAAACTGACTGTCATGATAAATCAAGAGACTGGTCAACCACTCGATGACTCAGCGGAATCTTTGCGATTCCTCCGTTAACGAAGGACCGGTTTCCTGGTCACGTATGTACGTGCACCGTATTCGGATGAACGTGAATGTACCAGGGGCTATATAGTAGCCCCACCGTCAAACTCTTATGGCTAAGTGAAAGTGTTAAAGCTATATAGTCTGATTGCCTGGTTCGCCGTGCTATCACCTCCTTAATGGACCAAGACGTTGGATCAAGTGTGATAACGCGCTTTTTCGAACACCCCTGCATCATATGCGTGGGGGCGGAAGCCGACGACTGCTAACTTTCAGGTTATATACATACATACATACATAAACGGCCGCACAGGAGGCACTATAATACTTTCAGGCAAAAGTATAAACACAACCTTTATAATCAATATCGCATTGTTTTTACAATTCAGATACATGTCGCTCGAACATGATACTCTTCGAGCATTGCGCCTCTATTAAGCGGGCACCTTCTAGGACTTCTTCAAAATAGTGCTCGGCTGGGTCCTGGCCTCCCACCGGACCCCGGGTCGCAATAGCAGTGGCCTCCATCCCTGCCCAGTATGTCTTGACACGGGCAAGAGCCATCCGCGCACCCTCTATGCACGTCGACCTCTTCACAGCATTGATATGCGAAACAGCACCAAGGAATTGTTACACTAAACCAAAATAACTGTTCAGCCTTGGCCCCTTCGGCCAAAGATGATCCACGATAGACCTCATGGAAAGCCCGGATAACCTATGGAGCTCGGCCCACTCGGCCATTTGTTCGTTCAATAGCAGCTGACGCTTTGGAGCACTGAACTGCGACCAGAACAACCGTTCTGCCTCTTGATCTTTCTGATCTTTGAAATATTCAGTCGCATCAGCAACACTCTTGGCCAAGTCCAAGTACGCGTCCTCAACACTCCATAATTGATCCAAAGGGGCATACTTAGGATCTCCATACTTCGTCCGCAACAGAAAGGGCTTCCCAGCCGTGATATCTCCGGCTTGACGAAGCTCCTCCTTTGCCGCCCTGATCTCACAGCGAGTCTCCTTAGCTGCTTCCAAGGCCTTATTCAGGTCAGCCGCTTTCGCTTGATTTTCTTTTTCAAGGAGCTCATATCGGTCGGCGGCATCCTTAAGCTCAACAACCATCTTGGCTATTTTATCTTTGCTTTGGCGATGAGCAGCCAGTTCGGCTCTCAACTCCTCGGTCGCCTTTAGGGCAGCCGCATCACTTCTCCTGGCTTGCTCCTTTGCTCGGGCAAGCTCCGCCTGAAGGGTCTCCACGGTAGCAGCTCCATCTGCAGTCATAGCACATTATAGATACTAGCATCATGCTCCTCTTAATATTTGCTGACAAGCCGAAAATACATACCCTGGGCCTCGTCAAGCCGCTTGTTCACAAGCGCGATGTCGGCATCCGCCACGTCAAGTTGCCGCTTTAGTTCGGCAAAATCAGCAGTCCGGTCAGCCGCCGGACCCTTAGCCGCATGTACATAAAAGCAGTATGGTTATTTCCTCGGATTGTGATCCTCTGTTTGCCACCTCTGGATGGCAACCAGAGTCTCAGGGGATACTATCTACACAGAGCACACCTAGCATGTGCGGTACAGCTGAAAATGTACATATTATTTTGTGTACCTCAAAGCCTTTGAGCAGGCTCGTAAAAGCTTCATCCAATCCGCTTTTGGCGGACGAAATCCTCTCAAACACTGTACCCATTAAGGTACGATGCGCCTCTGGGATAGCCGCTTGCTCCAGAAGACCCATCAGTGTGTCCGGCTGTGCGCCGGACAACCCTGGACTCCTCCTATTGCTCTCCTTCGGAGCCGAGTACTCTGGGCTTCGGGCGGCCGAAGTATTAGCTTCTGGCCTTGGCGGATCAGGAGAAATCCTCCGTGACGACACCTCGGGGTCGTCCGCCCCATGGGGCGGGGAGGCAGGGGGAGGCGTTTCGCTCTCCATCATCTCCGGAAGAAGATCCCCCGAAGACGAGCTCTATTGAGAAGGGCTACGAGCCGGACTGCAAGAGAAGGGTCTCGGTTATTATTCCCAGATAAAACATGATATATCTGCCGAAGTACTTTTGATTCACTTACGGCTCGGTGGAGGGCTGTCCCTCTTGCGGGCGTTGCGCGGTGAGGACACCCTCCGGGGCAGGGCCCCCTAGCAAAGGTTTGTTCCCTTGTTTAGAAACCTCCGCTTCCAAGTTTTTGGAGGCAGCCCTTTTCTTCCCGTGGGGGGAGGGGATTTTTGATTCACCTTCCCGATTACCCTCCTTCTTGGGGACATCAATTCCACTAGTCTGGATGTATAATGCATGAAGCCCGATTTCAGCTTCTCTATCCCCGCCCTCATCTTCTCCTGATGGCACCTGATACGGTGCACGCTCAAGCATCCTGGTTAATAAGGGATCTGACAAGCTTTCAGGAAGAAGGGCCGAACACCCGATCCTCTCTGCCTTTCTTAGCCATTGCTGGCCGAGGGTAGTTTTCAGAATAATGTTGTGATAGAACATAAAACAGCGTGTTCGGGTGTGGAAATACTTACTTGGGTATCCGGACGATTGTAGTTCAGGCCCACATCTTCGGTCGTATCCGGACACTTTATTCGTGATCCGAAGAATAACCGATACATCCCTTCGAGCGTCATGCCGAAGAAGTGTTGAATAGTTTGCGGTCCTTCTGGGTTGAACTCCCACATCCGGAGAGGTCGACGTTTGCACGGCAGGACCCGACGGACTAGCATTACTAGCATTACCTTGACAAGACTGACATCCCTCTTAAGAATATCCCGAATGTGGCTTTGCAATGTCGGTACGTCATTAGCAGCCCCCCAGTCCAGTCCCTTGTTGACCCATGACGCCAGTTGAGGCGGAGGGCCCGAGCGGAAGGCAGGGGCATCCGCCCACTTTATGCCTCGAGGAGCGGTGATGTAGAACCACTCCTGTTGCCATAAGTCGGACACCTCCGGGAAGGAACCCTTGGGCCACGGGGCATCGACGCCTTTGCTTATTATAGCACCTCCGCACTCCGCGTGTCGCCCGTCAATCATCTTCGGATTCACATTAAATGTCTTGAGCCATAAACCGAAGTGTGGGGTAACGTGGAGGAGGGCTTCACACACGACGATAAACAACAAGATGTGAAGGATGGAATTCGGAGCCAGATCGTGGAAATCTAGCCCGTAATAGAACATGAGCCCTCTAACAAAGGGATCAAGACTAAGGCCTAGCCCTCGGAGGAAGTGGGAAACAAATACAACACTCTCGTTGGGTTTGGGAGTGGGGATGACCTACCCTTGAGCAGGCAGCCTATGCAAGATGTCGGCGGTCAGATACCTGGCCTCCCTGAGCTTCTTTATGTCCTCCTCTGTGACGGAGGAGGCCATCCACCGGCCTTGAAGGTTGGATCCAGACATGATTGAAGGTCCGAAGTGCTTAAGCCTGAGCCTTGGGTGTTGGAACTCGAGGTGGGGGAAGGGGAGGATCAAGCATTGGTATAGAAAGATAAGACCTTGGCCCCTTTATAAAGGTGGTGAATATCAAGCGTCCCCCGCATGACCGTTTGGAACTTGCCTAAATCAAGGAGTCATATTAACAAACACGGTTGGGTTACCCACACCCGTATTGACGAGAATCCTGCAATAAGGGGACACGATCTCTGCCTCGATAAGACGTGCCAAGGAAACCACCTCGCAATACGCGCAGTAGCTGGTTGTGAAAAAACGGTTCGAATAATGACCGGGCCATGGCGTGATGTCACGCTACAAAAAGTTGTCGGCAGATTAGATTTATGGAATATTGTTCTCTCTACGATGGTATTTGGAATTTGTTTTGCAGAGCCGGACACGATTCTCGTGTTCAAAATCTTCTATGAGGTATTGAGAGGAGGAACCCGCCTTGCAATGCCGAAGACAATCTGTGAGCCGAACTCATCGTCATTGAAGCCTGGTTCAGGGGCTACTGAGGGAGTCCTGGATTAGGGGGTATTCGGACAGCTGGACTATATACTTTGGCCGGACTGTTGGACTATGAAGATACAAGATTTATGACTTTGTTCCGTGTCCGAATGGGACTCTCCTTTGCGTGGAAGGCAAGCTTGGCGATTCGGATATGTAGATCTCCTTCTCTGTAACCGACTCTGTGTAACCCTAGCCCCCTCCGGTGTTTATATAAACCGGAGGGTTTAGTCCGTAGGACAACAACAATCATAATCATAGGCTAGCTTCTAGGGTTTAGCCTTTACGATCTCGTGGTAGATCAACTCTTGTAATACTCATATCATCAAGATCAATCAAGCAGGAAGTAGGGTATTACCTCCATCGAGAGGGCCCGAACCTGGGTAAACATCGTGTCCCCAGCCTCCTGCTACCATTAGCCTTAGACGCACAGTTCGGGACCCCCTACCCGAGATCCGTCGGTTTTGACACTGATAATGACCCCATTCGGCGCTTCATCTTGATTACCTTGTCCCGGGGAAGGCGCGCGCCCTGTAACCGCGCCCACGGCAGGGACAACTAGGGGGTTGTGATTTGCGCCAGAGCGGGCGCCATCGCTGCGGCTGCGCCCTTCAGCAAGGTGGAGAGGCGGAGACTAGATATTCTCCCCGCCCGCGCCTCGTGGAACATGGCCACCGGGGTGTTGCTGATGGTGCTTTCCTCCGGCGTATTTTGCTCCTACTTCGGCCGTAGGGGGAACGATGACAGCGCCGCCTGCGCCGGTCATGTTCCCCGTGGCGGCCACGTCCCCTAACGCCACCGCAACCCCCACGGTATCAGTGGCTGCATGCGAGGGGGCCTTCAAGGTGGAAGGGTGAGCTGTTGTCCCGGACTTCTTCTTGGGTGCCCTGGATGACTAAGCTACTAATGAAGAAGATGATGATGAGGATTGACGCGTTGCTTACAACCTTGGGTTCATGCAAGTGCTTCCCCCTACCTGGCGCGGTAAAGATGTCATGGTAGAACACGGCCACCTATGGGGCCATCGGCCCCTTTGTGGTTCGGTAGGGGGGAGGTCACATTGCACAAAGAGAGGAGGCCATGGGACAGCACAACAGTGATGATGCTGGTGGTTTTTACCCAGGTTTGGGCCGCTGAGAAGCGTAAAACCCTACTCCTGCTTTGGTGAATTGATGGAGGGACCGTGAAGAACGCACAACGCTGAAGCCCGGCAATGTCGCCTTGGGGAGAGAAGCTACGCGCGTATGATTACACGAGGGTCCGAATCCTTTCTAAGGTTGCCACAGTCCTCCTTTTATAGGCTAAGGGTTTACCACAATGGCACAACGGTCATTATCGAGTGATTAGATAGCTAACAGTGCTATCACACCTAACTCTGGCAGTTAGGACAAAGTGCATTAAATGCACTGCTAGGTGTCATGCTGTGGATGTGGCCCGGCAGGCCTTCCGCGCCGCTTAGTCACCTTCCACCTGTTTGCTTGACACGCCTTTGGACGTGTGTCATATAGAGGTGATCTTCCTCCTAAATGGCTGCCACGTGCCAAATGACAACCACTTATCTATGTGGGGCTCGACACCACACTGATGGATGACTTACATTGCGATGCGGTTAAGCGGTGGGGTCTTGGCGGGGATGCAGGCCACCAGTGGCCCCAACAATCTTTGCGGGGGAAGTCTTGGGACTTGTCTTCAGGATGGCCTCGACATGTCTGGGCTCGCCTGCCTGGTAAGGGAGGCTTTTCCTTGGTGATATCTTGTTGTCTTGGCTTGTCTTGGTCTTCTTGATCCGCCCTTTGATTTCTCAAAGAGCTCTCTTTGGCTTGGTTCTTGTTTTGGATACTTGATGAAGTTGGCTTCCTTGCTGCCATGCCTATGTACAGTCCAGGCAACACACATGAAGGTTTGTTATACCGACAGGTTTTCAGCAAAGATTATAACTAACCATGTCAACAATAACTCTTAGAAATTATATTAACTCATATCAATGGCATAAGCAACTAGTGACCAATAATAAGATATCTCGAATGAAAACACTTTGTCAAAACAATCATGATATAATATGACAACAGTGGTATCTCGCTAGCCCTTTCTGAGACCGCAGAAACATAAATGCAGAGCACCTCCAAAGTTCAGGCAACGGCTAAACATTGTAATTCATGGTAGAAAAGATCCAGTCATGATGCATCCAACATTAGCTATACACAATGCATGAGGATGACAATTGTGCTCTCAGATCTGGCGCTTCTTTGAGAAGGTAATGACACAACATAAAATTAAATAGATAGTCCCTTCATAGAGGGAAGCAGTGATTTGCAGTGGTTCCAGAGCTCAGAGTTTTAAAATAGAAATAAATGAAATTTTGAGAAATGCACCCTTCCTGTTTACTCGGTGACATTGGTTATAGATATCTTCCATGCTAAGCACATTAGTGGCAGTTCCCAAGCGATAAAAGTAAAGGTTTATTCCTCCTCCACCAACAACCACACTCCAAGGCTAGCCGAATCCACGGGTATCGTCCATACCAACATCAGTCCTGGGGGAGTTTTGTTTAATTATTTGCATTTTTTGAATTTGAGACTGGGAATCCTTATTACCGCCCTGCTCGTGCGAGGACGAATGAATAAACACTCATCATGAGAATAACCCGCTTAGCATGGAAGATATTGACTACCTCCTCTCACTCTATGAACAATCCAATCACACAAAAATGGATGCTTATTTGAAGTTTTTAGAGGCGGCACATGCAAATTTACTTAGAATGGCAAGGTAATACCTCATATATGTAGATATATGGTGGACTCATCTGGAATATCTTGGGTTTTAGCTGTGGTAGATATATGTAGGATATGAACACCATGACCATAAATATCATAGAGGCTATGTCGGCTTTGATTCAACTACATGCATGAACATGTGCCAAGTCAAGCCACTCGAACATTCGGGAGAGGATACCATATCATCATACCACATCACAATCATTTTAATGCATGTTAACATCCAAGATAAATCATTATCCACTCCTAGCTACTTAAGCATGACATGAGAAACAATAATCTCTAATTGTCATTGCAAACATGTTTGATCATAATAGGCTAAATCATGGATACTAGGTTAAACATATTTACAAAAACAGAACAAGTTGAGTTCATACCTGTTTCTCTCTGCCACAGCTAGTTCATCAAATATCGTCATTATTGTCTTTCATTTGCACGACCGAATGATATGAAAATAATAATTGCAAGAGTGCCATGGACTAAGCTGGAATCTGCAAACATCTTATTCAAGATGAGAAGACAAGGCAATTTGAGCTATTTGTTAGATCAAAAATAATGCATATGAGAGCCACTCAACATTTTCATCATAGTCTACCCTCGGTATGACTCAATAAAAAGAAAAGAATTTTAGAGAAACCCACTGAAATATTTTTGGAGTTTTTAGTTTTTCTTGAACAAAGCAAATTAAAGAGAAAACAAAACCAAGAAAAACTATTTACACAGGAGAGCTCCCAACAAGTAAAAGAAGAACAAGGAAATCTTTTTGGGGTTCTCTTTTTGATACTACAACTAACTACGCTAGCAAGAAAAACCGAAAAGAAGCAAGCAACATTTTTTTGTGATTTTTTCAAAGTTTTTCAAACATGAAACTTACGGTTAAGGGGGTATCCATTCGTCTCTTCGTGGCTGGGTGAAGCTTTCCGCAAGATGTCATGGCACTTCTCAATGCATCCCGGCCATCCGCTCGTTCCTCCAGGGTGCCCGTCAACCGTCCTCCACCCAGTAGTGAATTTTGAAGTCCATCTTGAGCTTTAAGTCATGGGGTTGTCATCATCTTGACTCTCACATCTCCCTTATGAATCACACAACCAACCCCGTCTACGAAAGCATAACAATCAACTACATAATCCCGGGCATTGGTAAAAAGGGAAATGGGTTCATCCTACCTCATGATACTACTCAAGAACATAACTTAAAATTCTCCTACTGCATGCATGGTGGGGAGGAACAATTCTAATGCAACAAAATCATAGGTATTGTAAAAACATGATCAAATGACTTGCCTGGCTGACGGTCTTCGAAAGCTAGCGACTCGTAATAGCAGGCCTCGCACTCCGGAAATTCTATCAAGTCAAACATAGCACAAATAAGTATACCACTATATAACATAACAACAAGATAAGTAAAACACACAAGCACTCAAACCAAAACCAAAGAAAACTCGAAGAAATCAAATCAAGGTTTTCATCACTTCAAGCAAACAACTTGGAAATAGTTTTATCCTACTAAAACTTTTCTTAACAAAACCTAAACAAGGGTTTTGCTAACTAACAGAAAGGAAAACATCATATAAACTAGGTGCAAAAAGAATCACATCAAAAGCTATTATACAACTCCTATTATGCCTAGAACAAAACTAGCAATAAGATAAAATAAAACCTTTTATTTTACTGTAAATAAAAGTTCACCCTCTGTAACTATAGAAACTAATCTGAACAAAAACATAACAGAGGTAAAATAAAATTCTAAAGTAACTAGAACAGCAAGAACAACAGCAAGCTAGAAAAACTAGAAAAAACTTGTTTTTGAGTAAAACTATTTTTTATAAAGTCTAAAAATACACAAACAAGTTCCCACTGCTAGTCAAAATCAAACTAAGCAGTAGCAAAAGGAATCACTAAAATAGAATAATCCTAACTTAATTTATAGCAGAAATACTAATCTAACGAAAACTAATATAAAACAATTTTTATAAACCTAAACATGGCCGAACCTATTTTCTACAGAAACTACAAGAAATTTGTAAATCAACAAAAAAAGAAACAACTAAAAATAATAAATATCCTAATAGTTATGGCTTTTACAAGATCAGAACTATTTCTACTAAAAACAGACACTAAAAAACAGGCGCTACTGGGCCTATCTATAGCTCGGGCGAAAACTAACTAAAACGCATTCGCGCTAAACGCACTCGCGCTAACTGAACCACTAACTAAACCATAAAAAATCCAAAAATATAAAAAAACCGTACCCCTTCGGGGTTCTAATCTAGGGCGTTGGTTTGAGATCTAACGTCAGAGAGGGGCTCGGGCTTACAGCGAACAACAGCGATGGACGGAGACAACGGCGGCGGCTCGGGTGTGGTCGGCGGGGTCGCTCCGGTGGTCGGGGAAGGCGGCGAAGACGTCGGGCGGCTGCAGCAGAAGAAGGCAGAGTCGGGCGGCACAAGCGCGTGCAAGATACGGCACGGCGGTTTTGGGAGGAAGGAGATGAGGTGGGTCCCTCTGTTAGCGTGAGAGAGAGAGGGAAGAGGTCGGGTGACCAAGGCGATACGGGGTCGGGCGCGGCGCACTGCTGGCCTGGCGGCTCGGTACACCTAGTGGGTGCGCTAGCACGCCCCCACTAGAAAAGAGCACAAAAGTACCTGCAGCGACGCGAAGCTCCTCCTCCTTGGCAGCGAGTTGGTCCTTGAGCTCCCGATGCTTGCCTAGGAGCCGGTTGAAGGCGGCAACCCGAAAGGCGTCAAGATGCTGAAAGCAGACCAAAGTTAGAACAAGGCCGACGCTCCTAAGATTCGACCCAACTACTACATAGTTGGCCCGAACCTCGGGGGCTACACCCAGTGGGTGCGCTGTCACGCCCCCATAAAGAAGAAAATAGAAGAAAAAGGAACTTACCAAGACAGCGCGCTCTAGGTCGCGCGTTCGCTCCACCTCGGCCTGGGCGAAGGCCTCGAGCCGCTCCATCCAGGCTCGCAGACGGCGGCTGACAGTGTCCAGCGCTGCCTCCTCCTGGGTCTGAGGCCCGAAGACGGTCGTGCCCCCGCTTCGCGCGGGCTGCGGCACGGCAGCTCGGCGCCCTCCCGGCCGGAGCACCAAGGCATGCCCCCCCCTGGCCGCTTGCGATGCGGCCAACACCTCCTTCGACGCTCCTCCCGACGTCGTCAGCAACTCGGACGCCAAGACTCCCTGCGTCGCCACCTCAGGCACCGCTGCCTGCGGTGCCTCCTCCATAGCCGGCGGCGCCTCCTCCAAGACAACGCCGCCTCCGCCACCATCGGCCCCCACACGCTCGACCACGTCGGCTCGCGGCGGTGTATCGCCCCCCACCTCCACGACCTCCCGGTCGAGGACCACCACCTCAGCCCGGCCTCCGTGGCCGCGCTCCCTCACCGTCGACGTCTCAAAAACCGTCGCCGCCACCACCGTGCCCTCCAGCATCTCGCGCCAGGCCGGCTCCGTGCCGCCTCGCGCCCATGCTGCCGCCGCGTCGGTCCAAGCTCGGACCGACGTCGCCTCCAACTTCGCCTCGACCCTGTTCCTGTCCCGCCAGACCAAGGCCTCGGCGTCGTCCGGGTCCAGGCCGAGGTCTGAGTCGCCCCGTCCCTTCTCCCCGGCCAGGCCGGTGAGGTCGGACCGGCTCCTGCGGAACACGGCCCCCTCAGCGGCCGCGGCCTCCGTCGCTGCCCTCGCTAGCGCGATCGGCGACCTTAAGAAGAAGAAAGGATAGGCAAGCAAGAAACAAGACTGACTCAAGGAATCCAGGCGCAACCAGGAAATAGGACTTACCCCATCAAGATTGGGACCGGGGTCGGCTTCCCGCGCCTCTTCTTGGTCGGCCTCCCAGGTTCGGCCGGGTCCGCCGTGCGCTTCGGGGCCCGTGGTTGCGGCGCGATGCTGTCTTTCCCGTGCGGGCGGCTCGACACCGCCCCATGCGAGGACCCGTCTCCGCCCGCCTTGCCGCCTCCCCCACCCAACGCCGCTGCACCAACAACCGGCATCAACGTCGCCTGCGCCACAACGTAACCAACTGTTCGAGACAAATCAAGAAGCAGAAGAATCAAGACTTACCCGCACGACGCCCAGCGCCGGCATCGGACTCGACCACCTCCTAGCCGACGTGAGCCGCGAGCTCCTCTAGTGCTACCGGCGCCACCTGCCGGAGCCCGGGCGTAAGGATGTCGGATCGCGTTCAGAAGTATCTCCCGTGACGTGTCGGGACGAATGAGAAGATGCGCGGCAGAAAAATAAGAAGACCAGACGCTCACCTGCGGCGCCGGGTTCGCCTGGCTGTATGACGCCTTGCTGAATCGCCAATCGTCTCCAAGGTTGGCCTTGGAGATGCCGTTCATGCCTCGCGCGACCTGCTCCACAGACAGCCGCATCGACCCCACCCGGTAGGGGTCCTGAAGCCCGATCATCTCGCCGATGAGGCAGGAGCGCCTCTGAAGCGGGAGAACCCGGCGGGTGATGAACGCGACAAGGAGGTCGGTGCCGGTGAGCCCCTCGTGCGTCCTCATCACCATGACCCGCTCGTAGAGGTTGACGATCTCCTACGACGGGCGCCGGAGCGAGTAGGCCCAGTTCATTTTCGCCCGCGGCGGCGCGACAGCGAAGGAAGGAAGGTTGATGTGGTATGCACCGTGGTTGCGGACATAGAAGAAGGAGTCCTGCCACTTCTTGGCAGAATCCTCGAGCGGGATCTTGGGGAATTCCACCCTCGACCACTTCGAGATGATGGCGGCCCCGCAGTCGGCAAACTCCCCGGCCGACAGGCCCTGCTGCTTCCCCAAGATCTGGACGAAGCCGGAGAGCTGGACGATGGCGCCAGTGCCAAGATGGTGCGGTTGGAGCCCGAAGAACTCCAAGAACGCGCGGAAGAAAGTGATCGCCGGTAGCCCGAAGCCACGCTCGAAGTGCGTGAGGAAGACGACGCGCTCCTGCCCCTCGGGCCGGGGCCTCTGCTCACCGCGTAGCAGACAGACACCAACGTCCGTCTCCCGCGGCAGGCGCCGTGAAGACTGAAGGTAGGTGATGTCGTCGGTGGTGACGGTCGAGCCCATCCAGGAGCCCGACGGCAGCGACATCGCCGGAAGAGAAAGAGAGAAGAACGACAACGGAGAGATCTCTGCTAGGGGCCGCGGGCGCAGCTGTGCGTCGGTGGCAAGGAGTAGAGCAGGAGCAGGGGGACAGGAGGGCGCGAGCAAGAATAATGTCTGCCGCCCCCTTGTCCCCCTCAATTTATAACCCCCGGATTCAAACGTGGGGAAGTGGGATCGTCTGCACACGCCCGTTCCACTACCCCGCAATAAGTGCGCACGTACACGCGCACTAACTGCGCGGGGAAGTGCAACCAGCTCCCAGACGCTGCAATAAATCCGCGTGCGTGGGCCAAAGGCGCGCGGCGACGGGCCCCGGCCCGTCGCCTAGTCCCGTCACGCGCGTGGCCTGTCAGGCCCCTCCGACTTCCGGGCACCACGTGGCGCCTGCGCGAAGCCCGAGGGGTCGCCTCAAGATTCGACAGACTCCTCGGTTCCCGCCACGGTCGGGGTGCCACGATCCGGTTTCTGAGAAAACCGGCACACAGTGGGTGTTGTCGAACCCGGCTCTCACAGATGCCGCCTTGCTCAAGGGGGAAACTACGAAGGCCGAGTCATCCGAAGACGGCGGACCTTCACAGCTTCGGGGACTACTGTCGGGGGGATGAACCCCGGGAAGGCAACGGAACCCGGATCTATTTCAAAAATAGCGAGGCCCGCATCGCCCCGCAAATCGGCACGCGCCTGGCCGGGTCGCTCAACCCGGCAAGGCTCGCAACCCGGCCAAGACCCTCGACTCGGCAAGATACGTCGACCCGGTCGCAGCAGCTGGCGCAAGACAACTCAACCCGGCGCAGCCATGGCTTCCCCAACAAGCCAACCCACCCGTGGCGTCCACGGCAACCCAGCCACGGGTCAGCTCCCGTCCCATCCAGGCCGTACGATGGGACGAGACCTCAATCACCGATGACCAAGACAACAATGCTCCCGCCCATGCCTGTGGTCAGCCGGAGCGTGGCAACGGTGCCCCTTACCTACCCGCTGACCAGGGCTGGCGTGGCAACAATGTTTCCGCCCTCACCGCTGACGACAGCAAGCGGCGGCCTGACGGAGAACACTGCGCGGCTCAACTCGGCCATGCCATGACAATCGACAAGACGGCGCACAGTCCCCCTAGGCACGCGGGGCCCCCACCTAGGGGAACCCAGCGAACCACAAGCCCACAAGTGGGACCCAACCCGGTACTCCGGACACCGACAATACGGACCCACCGACCCGACGTATTACCATTGTAACCCTGGGTGGGTTGATCTATAAAACCCCCAGGAGCCCACGCCTACGGAGGGCATGCAAAAACCCAAGGGCAAGCAAGCAACAGAACACGCAATACGATGCGAGACACAAGACGCATGTAAGAGAGACCCAGGCAAGCATAGGACTAGCCACCACACAGCAACGCCGGGGAGAAGGAGCAGCCCAAGCCTTGGCCAGTCTCCTTCCTCCTCCATACAGCTCTAGGAGCAACATTGTACTATCGACCATCCAACTAAACTCGGCAGGACTAGGGGTGTTATCTCTCCGGAGAGCCCCGAACCTGGGTATGTCCGGCGTCCCGCGCCCGCGCATATCAACCTCGCCTCTGGAGCCCACCAGCGCCCTCGAGCCTCCTTCTCTCTTTAGCCATCCCTTGGCACCTGCAGTGCGCCCACCACGACAGTAATAGTCGGGGTTGTATTGGAACGCGACAGCTACTGCCTGAAGAGCTGCAGCATGGAGGCGAGCGGCCTCGACCTCTCTTTCATAATCGTTTGCCTCCTCCATAGTTATAAAATATCTCCATTTTACCTGAAAGTTAAAGAAGGCAGGAGTAGGAAGGGTAATATGGACAGCATGTTGTCTGTCAAAGATTAGTCTGTACAGGAGGTACTGCTCGTTCCTCACAAGAAACTGGTAGTGTACCAAAGCATTATAATCAAGGAAAGCAGGTGGTAATTCAATGTCATCCCCCTTTATGGGCACCCCAAGATAATTAGCTAGATGAATGGCATAAATTCCACCAAAGAAATCTCTGTCTTTAGCATTAAGATGTAACCTCCTCGCAATAATAGCCCCCAAGTTATATTGTTTATCACCCAACACAACACACTTGAGGATACTAAGATCTGGAATGCAAAGGTGCCTATGCTCATGCTTATCGTTAATGCATCTACCTATAAAGAGAGCAAAATAATGTATAACAGGAAAGTGAATGCTCCCCATGGTAGCTTGTGTAGTAGTTCTAGTTTCTCCCACAATGATGCTAGCAAGGAAATCATTATACTCAGTCTTGTGGGGTTCACTAATGATGCCCCATGGGGGATTTTGCATGCTTCATTAAAATCTTCTAGGTCCATGGTATATGATTTATCATAAATATCAAATAAAATGATATGCGTATTGCGCTGAGATGTAAACTTAAACCTTCGCACAAATGAATCTGTGAGGTGTAGTATTGCTTGCACTTATCTGAAACAAAGTCCTCAAGATCAACATTTTGTACGTACGCATCAAATTCCTCTTTGAAACCTGCATGAACCATGAAGCCATTCGCAAGGCCGTACTCGAGCTTCCCCTGGTGGTTCAAGATCCGGCTCACATATAGCTAGCCTTGGGGCTTTCTTGCTTGAGGAACCACCTTGGTATATCTTCCTAAACATTTTTCTTCTTTGAAAAATTTCTAAAAATTTTAGTGACTCAAAATAAAAGTGAACCAAACTCAAAAAGACTGATAACAACTACTCCTACAAGTTTCTAGGGGCTATATCATGCATCAAAACTACTTTGGACCATATAAATTTGACATGCAAGCTCAACAACAAGGTCACCACGATAGCAAAAATTTGCAATATATAAAGCACTAGAACAAAAACTAATTGTACCATTGGAGGAGTCACATACCAAAGAACGATTCCCCAAAACAGTTTTGCAAATGGAGCTTTGCATAAGGAGATCGAAAATGGCAGCTAGGTGAGCTAGAACATGGGTTTGAGCAATTGGATGATTTTTTCTGGAGGAATACAAAGTGGATGGGTGCTGGAATAAGTGAATGGGTCCCACGTAGAACACACAAGGCTGGGGGTGCGCCCTCCACCCTTATGGTCCACTGGTGCAGCCCCATGGTGCATTCTCAGTGCCAGAAATTCTAAAACATTCTACAAAAAATCGTACTAATTTTTCAGGGCATTCAGAGAACTTTTATTTTCGGGACATTTTGTATTGCACGGAAAATTCAAAAAACAGATGGATAATACTATTTTGCTTTATTTATTCTAAATAACAGAAAGTAAAAGGTGGGTACATAAAGTTGTGCTTTCTAAATTCATCCATCTCATGCTCATCAAAAGGAATCCATTAACAAGGCTGATCAAGTCTTATTAATAAACTTCTTTCGAATAACATGAAACCGGAGAATTTTCGAATAACACTAGGTTACCTCAATAGGGATATGCATGTCCCCAACAAGAAGAATATCATATATCTTTTTAATAGTAGGGAGAGGGGATTCAAAACCTCCAATAGTAATAGTTGAAATTTTTGCAATAGATTTGATACTATGAACTTGAGGTTGTTTCTTCGAAAAGTGTACCGTATGCTCATTGCCATTAACACGAAAAGTGACATTGCCTTTGTTGCAATCAATAACAGCCCCTGCAGTATTCGAAAAGGGTCTACCAAGGATGATCGACTTGTAACCACAGCAGGCACATCCTCGCAAATAGCGATGGGCATAGCAATTGATTTATCAGCCATTTGCAAAGAGCTTTCAGTAGGTGTCAACTTATTCAATTCAAGTCTAAGATATAACGAAAAAGGCATAACACGAACATTGGCTCCAAGATCACATAAAGCAGTTTTAACATAGTTTCTTTTAATGGACCATGGTATAGTTGGTATTCCTGGATCTCCTAGTTTCTTTGGTACTCCACCCTTGAAAGTGTAATTAGCAAGCATGATGGAAATTTCAGCTTCCGGTATCTTTCTTTTATTGGTAACAATATCTTTCATATACTTAGCATAGGGAGACATTTTCAGAATATTAGTCAAACGCATATGCAAAAAGACAGGTCTAAGCATTTCAACAAAGCGCACAAAATCCTTATCATCCTTTTTCTTAGATGGTTTAGGAGGAAAGGGAATGGGTTTTTGAACCCTTGGTTCTCTTTCTTTACCATGTTTCTTAGCAATGAAGTTTCTCTTATCATAAGCTTGATTCTTAGATTGTGGGTTATCAAGATCAACAGCAGGTTCTACCTCCACATCATTGTCATTACTAGGTTGAGCATCAACATGAGCATCATCATTAACATTAGCACTAGGTTCATGTTCATCACCAGATTGTGTTTCAGCATCAGAAATAGAAATATCATCAGGATTCTCAGGTGTATCTATAACAGGTTCACTAGAAGCATGCAAAGTCCTATCAGTTTTCTTTTTCTTTTTATTACTAGGAGGACTAGGTGTATCTGTATTAATTCTTTGAGAATCTTGCTCAATTCTCTTAGGCCGGCCTTCAGGATACAAAGGTTCCTGAGTCATTCTACCACCTCTACTCATAACTCTAACAACATTATTATTATTCTTACTATTCAAATCATTGAGCAGATCATCATGTACCTTAAGTACTTGTTCTACTTGAGTTTTAACCATGGAAGCATGCTTACTAATAATCTTAAGGCCACTAATAGTTCTACTCATATAATCACCCAAGCAGTCAAGCATGTAAGCGTTACATTTCAATTGTCTACTGACATAAACATTGAAATTTTCTTGTTTAACAACAAAATTATCAAACTCATCCAAGCATTGGCTAGCAGACTTGTTATGAGGAATATCACCTTCATTAAATCTATAGAGAGAATTTACCTCCACTACCTGTGTCGGGTTATCAAGACCATACATTTCTTCAATAGGCGGTAAATTCTTAACATCTTCAGCCTTAATACCCTTTCCTTTCATAGATTTGTTTGCCTCTTGCATATCTCCAGGATTGAGAAATAGAATATATCTTTTCTTCGGAGTTGGCTTAGGAATTGGTTCAAGAAGTGTCCAATCATTATCATTACTCAATATATTATTCAATAGCACTTCAGCTTGTTCAACAATTCGTTCCCTGAAAACACAACCAGCACAACTATCTAGGTGGTCCCTAGAAGCATCGGTTAGTCCATTATAAAAGATATCAAGTATTTCATTTTTCTTGAGAGGATGATCAGGCAAAGCATTAAGTGATTGGAGAAGCCTCCCCAAGCTTGTGGGAGACTCTCTTCTTCAAATTGCACAAAGTTAAATATTTCCTTTAAAGCAACTTGTTTCTTATGAGCATGCAAATATTTTTCAGAGAAGTAGTAAATCATATCTCGGGGACTACGCACACAACCAGGAGCATGAGAATTAAACCATAGCTTAGCATCACCCTTTAATGAGAAAGGAAACAACTTAAGAATATAGTAATAGCGGATTTTTTCCTCATGAGCAAATAGGGTGGCTATATCATTCAATTTAGTAAGATGTGCCACGACAGTTTCAGACTCATAACCATAGAAAGGATCAGATTCAACCAAAGTAATTAACTCAGGATCGACAGAGAATTCATAATCCTTATCAGTAACAAAGATAGATGAAGTATCAAACTTAGGATCATATTGCATTCTAGCATTCAAAGACTTTTCTTTCCACTTGCAAATAATTTATTAAGATCATCTCTATCCTTACAAGCAAGAAAGTCCCTAGCTACCTCTCCATCCATAACATAACCCTTAGGCATAACAGGAGGTTCTTATCTAGCAGAGCTAGGTTTGACGGGTGTTTCAAAGTTTTCAGTTTCAATAATTTCATCAGTTTCAGAAATAACATCATCTTCAGCATAATCAATAGTTCTAACTCTAGCAAGATGTTCATCAAGTAATTCACCCAGTGGCATAGTTTTATCAAGAAAAGTAGTAGCATCATAAGCATCATTCATAGCAGAAGTAGCATCATCAATAACATGCGACATATCAGAATCAATAGCAGGTGTAGGTGTCGCAAGCTTACTCAAAACAGAAGGTGAATCAAGTGCAGATCTAGATGGTAGTTCCTTACCTCCCCTCGTAGTAGAGGGATAGATCTTGGTTTTGGTATCTTTCAAATTCTTCATAGTGATCAACAGATATAAATCCCAAGTGACTCAGAGAATAGAGCTATGCTCCCCGGCAACGGCGCCGGAAGAAGGTCTTGATAACCCACAAGTATAGGGGATCGCAACAGTTTTCGAAGATAGAGTATTCAACCCAAATTTATTGATTCGACACAAGGGGAGCCAAGGAATATTCTCAAGTATTAGCGGCTGAGTTTTTAATTCAACCACACCTGAAAGACTTAATATCTGCAGCAAAGTATTTAGTAGCAAAGTAGTATGGAAGTAACAGTAACGGTGGCAAAAGTAACAGTAGCAGTTTCGTAGCAATTGTAACAGTAGCAATGGAAAAGTAACTTATCAAAGATCAATATGTGAAAATCTCGTAGGCAATGGATAAATGATGGATAAATATGTCGGATGGCATTCATCATGCAACAGTTATAACCTAGGGTGACACAAAACTAGCTCCAATTCATCAATATAATGTAGGCATGTATTCCGAATATTGTCATACGTGCTTATGGAAAAGAACTTGCATGACATCCTCTATCCTACTCTCCCGTGGCAGTGGGGTCCTAATGGAAACTAAGGAATATTAAGGCCTCATTTTAATATAGAACCAACACAAAGCATTAACACTTAGTGAATACATGAACTCCTCAAACTACGGTAATCACCAGAAAGAATCCCAATTATTGTCACCTTGGGGTATGCGGATCATAACTCGTAATAGGTGCCTAGAACTTGCAAGATCGGATTAAGAACACAAATATATTCATGGAAACATAAAGGGTTTAGATCTGAATTCATGGCACTCGGGCCCTAGTGACAAGCATTAAGCATAGCAAAGTCATAGCAACATAAATCTCAAAACATAGTGGATACTAGGGATCAAACCCTAACAAAACTAACTCGATTACATGATAAATCTCATTCAACCCATCACCATCCAGCAAGCCTACGATGGAATTAATCACGCACGACGGTGAGCATCATGAAATTGGTGATAGAGGATGGTTGATGATGACGATGGCGACGAATTCCCCTCTTCGAAGCCCCGAACAGACTCCAGATCTTCCCTCCCGATGAAGAACGCTGCCGGCTCCATATCATAAAACGCGATGAACCCTTCTCTCTAATTTTTTTTCTTCCCGAAAGTGAATATATGGAGTTGGAGTTGAGGTCGGTGGAGCTTCGTGGGACCCACAAGCCATGGGGGAAAGCCTAGGGGGTAGGGCGCGCCCCCACCCTTGTGGTCACCTGGTGGGTCCCCTCTGGTTGATTCTTTCGCCAATATTTTTTATTAATTCCAAAAATATTCTCCATAAATTTTCAGGTCAATCCGAGAACTTCTATTTCTGTACAAAAATAACACCATGGCAATTCTGCTGAAAACAACGTCAGTCCGGGTTAGTTCCTTCAAATCATGCAAATTAGACTCCAAACAAGGGCAAAAAGTTTGGAAAAGTAGATACGATGAAGATGTATCAGCACCCCCTCCCACATATATATATGTGGGGAGGAAGAGGGAAAAAACAAGGAGGCTCCCCAAGGAGGCCAAATCCTCCTAGGGTTCCTTCCCTAGCCCCCACCCCTAACTATATTTGTCGGAGAGGGAAAGGAAAGGGGGGAGAGGGAAGGAAGGGGGAGGCCGAATCCCCCTCCTTCCTTTCTCCCATAGGCCGGTTGCCATAGGGGGGGTGCACCAGCCCCTTGTGGGCTGGTGTGCTCCCCTCTAATGGCCCAATAGGCCCATCGTCCTCCCGAGGGTGTCCGGAACCCCTTCCGGCGATCCGATGGCTATCCGGTGCACTCCGAAGCTCTTCCGGTGTCCGAATAGTATCATCCTATACATCAATCTTTACCTCCAGACCATTCTGAAGCTTCTCGTCATGTCGATGATCTCAGACGGGACTCCGAACAACATTCAGTCACCAAACCATATAACTCATATAACACTATATCATCAATGAACGTTAAGCGTGCGGACCCTACGGGTTCGAGCACTATGTAGACATGACCGAGACACCTCTCCGATCAATAACCAATAGCGGAACCTGGATGCCCATATTGGCTCCTACATATTCTATGAAGATCTTTATCGGTCGAACATTATGACAACATACGTAATTCCCTCTGTCTGTCGGTATGTTACTTGCCCGAGATTTGATCGTCTGTATCTTCGTACCTAGTTCAATCTCATTAACGGCAAGTCTCTTTACTCATTCCGTATCACATCATCTCGTAACTAACTCCTTAATCATTTGCTTGCAAGCTTATTATGATGTGTATTATTGAAAGGGCCCAGAGATACCTCTCCGATACTCGGAGTGACAAAATCCCAATCTCGATCCATGCCAACTCAGCAAACACCTTTGGAGTTAACTGTAGAGCATCTTTATGATCACCCAGTTATGTTGTGACATTTGATAGCACACAAGGTGTTTCTCCGGTATCCGGGAGTTGCATGATCGACATTCAAGAAAGTAGTAGCAATAAACTGAACGATCATATGCTAAGCTACCGGATGGGTCTTGTCCATCACATCATTCTCCTAATGATGTGATCCAATTATCAAATGACAACACATGTCTATGGTTAGGAAACCTTAACCATCTTTGATCAACGAGCTAGTCTAGTAGAGGCTTACTAGGGACACGGTATTTGTTTATGTATTCACACATATATTTAAGTTTCCAATCAATACAATTCTATCATGAATAAGAAACCTTTATTATGAATAAGGAAATATGATAATGACCATTTTATTATTGCCTCTAGGGCATATTTCCATCAAGAGGTCGGTAGAGAAAGCGAGGTAATGGCAGAGGATCATGGCGCCGGCGGAAGGAGAACCCATCGAGCAATTACGCGAGATGGCCTGATACCATGTGAAACAAGAAAGATGTAGATTGGAATAAAGCACCCAACACAGTGGCCTCTAGGTCATATATATACTGCCTCTAGGGCATGCGGTTGGGCCGATAACTAAAAGAGTTTGTTACAAGAGATATACCAAAACGCTAGCCCCTAACAACTCCTAGATACTAATAGAATACAGTTTAACACAGTGGTCGCGGGCGACAACACCTGCAGAACTTCATCCTGTCTCTGCCAAAAAATGATGCATCAGGTTCAGTTTGACTGAACCTTCGACCGGTGGGGTCCAATGCATATTCAGTACGTGTGGTTGGTGTTGGCGGCGCTCCTGCATGTCGGCATCACCCTTTTCATGAGAAGAATCGGCTATCATTCCACAGTTCTTGAACTCTTCGTCGTACCCCCTCCGTTCCAGAATAATGGTTAGTATTTTGGATGGCACCCTGGGTCCGTGCCTGGAAAAATTAGGTGCCTGGCCTGGGCCTGGTAAGGGGTGCTTTCCGTGCCTGTCTAGGCAAGCCTGGCAGTGGCTTGTTTGGTTTCAATGTTGCCTCGTGCTGTGTCAGGTGGGGAATAGAAAATGTTAAGTAACTCAACTCTATACTAGCTTTAGTTAGGAATTGTATTGATCCTGCTATTGATTCTCGTCCTTCGTTGCGGATGTAGTCCTCTCGCAGTTGCCAGCAGTGCCACAACAGTAACAAAATTTTCGCATGCATCTCCTCAGACTCGGTATCTAGCAGTACCTGAAGCCAGCCCTCCCTTGTAAACCAAAATTTATTCTCTGCTGGCAAGCTCCATTTCTCCTGTAAAGCAAATCTCAGTGCTCTACTCTTTATGCATGCTGCTACAACGTGGCACTCATCTTCTTCTCCATTACCACACATGTTGCAGGTGGCGTCCATCTCAAGTGTTATTTTCCACTTGTTTTTCTTAGTGGCCAAAGTGTTGGTGGCGATTCTCCATCCAAAAATGTGTACATTTCCAGGTACCTTTGCTTTCCAAATAAGACCCCAGATGCTACGGTCGTTCAGGTCTCTAGAGGAACTTGAGGGGTTGGGCTGGCCACTCGAGTTTAGATCCATAGCTAGCTTGTACGCGCTTTTAACCGAGGAAACACCATTCTATTCATAGCGCCATGCAATGCGATCATCCACATTCGATGCCGGAATAGCTAGCTTGCAAATCTCATTAGCATCAAACTGATGAAAAATCTGCCTGACCAGCACCTCATTCCATTCCTTACTTCCTGGAAGCATGAGTTCATTAACCCATCGAAGCCTAGACCTCCTGATAAATGCTGCCGTCATGAGACCTTCCTTCCTAGGGATCCACTGGTCATGCTGAATTTGTATACTCTTTCCATTCCCCACCCGCCAAATAAGACCATTTTTAAGGAGCTGCAAGCCGAGCTCAATAGCTCTCCAAACTGGGAAAAGCATCCGATGCAAACACCTTGTCCAGAATGTTCTCGTTCGGGTACTACTTGGATTTTAATAGTCTCGCACACAGGCTATCTGGGTTTTGGATGAGCCTCCATCCCTGCTTAGCTAGAAGCGTCTGGTTAAAAAGATGCATATCTCTGAATCCAGTACCACCCACTCTTTTCAGCCTTGTCATCATCTCCCATGCCATCCAGTGGACCTTTCTCTAGCCCTCTTCCTCTCCCCACCAGAACTCTCTGATCATCCGTTCATATTTCTCACGGAGGCCCTTGGAGAGCATAAACACACTCATGGTGTACACGGGTCCGTAGCTGCATAGTACATGTGCTTTTCCGACCAGTCGCTGCATCTCTTCCCAAACCTGTCCATAATTGGTTGAAACTTGTCATCCTTCATTCTCCCCTCTGACGTAGGCAAACCAAGGTATTTTCTTTCCTTTTATACTCCATCAAGACATAGCTTCGGTCTTATTTGCCTTTGCTAGTGACCAGTGCTTTTTTATATGCACGTGTTGGTTTTGGCTGTGTGCATCTTAACTATGCAAACGTCAAAAGCATGCTCATTGTGTTTGAATCCTCTCGATATTTCATTTCACGCTAGTAATAAAATTCACCGTTGGTCGAAAAAGGGCAAACAAGAACAAAAGCAAACAATCCTCGGTTGACAGTGTGTCATCTTCAGATCAATTATGACCTTTCCCGTCCTTTGCTGGTGACGGATTCCCCGTATCGTTCCAATTTTATCGGATGTCCCCGAAGGGACTGCTAGTGACGGATTGACTGATGCTCCTTTGACAGCACAAACAGTCCACGAGAAGCTAGCGTACCGCCTCGGTCTGTTCCGCCGGACGTCTGTCTGGACCGAAGAGTGTACACGCACCGTGACCGAACACCAATCTCGCGCCCCTTGACATCCAGCAAGCAATCGAAATCCCGCTGTAAAAAGGGCCTCCGTCTGTGTTCCCTGCGCGCACTCTGGTAACCGAGTAGTACTAGCGCAGGAAGATAAGGTGGAGAGCGATGGGGTCGCTGGGGAAGGATGCGGCGGCGGCGGCGGGGGAGCGGGTGGTGCTGGCGGTGAACGGCGCGCGGCACGAGGCGGCCGGCGTCGACCCGTCGACGACGCTGCTGGAGTTCCTGCGCACGCGGACGCCCGTCAGGGGGCCCAAGCTCGGCTGCGGCGAAGGTGAGCAGAGCACCACCCGTCCACCACCCGATTCATATCCGCTCGTTTAAGTTCTTCTTTCAGTGGTTCGTTCCGATGGAAAATAAAGCGTATCGAGGCAGCTCGACCGAACCAACGTCACAGATGATGGTTCATCATCCTTCACAGCTCGAACCACCTATGGATCTCGGTGTTGACTTTTCAGCCCGCTCCCAACACTCCGACAACACAGACGATCGGACTGGCCGCTGCTCTTTTACTTTCATATAATGTTGATTTAAATTTTCCGAAGTGTGGAGACATAATCTGGCCAATCAGGCAAGTTCACGCGTATAATTTCAAGTAGGAGTATACAATTCGACTTTGTAGTTCAGTGCTAGTAATATGTTCAAAAAGTTCAGTGATAGTAATTTTTTTCCCTCAGGTTTAATTTGACTTTTTTTTAAGAATGAATTTTAATTTAGCTTTACCTACTATCAAACGACTAGTCGACCACTGACGACTTTGTATAACAGTTGGCGGAAATAACCTTGCCCAGCAAGTTATTGTCACTACACCCGGCCTAGCGATGGCATTGAGATGTATTACTATTTTCTTGACTTTTATCTAAGATAACATATACTCAGCGAGCAATGCTACATCCATAGACGAGGGTGGAAACAATTAGGCTGTGTTCGGTTGGCATGGATTTGAATAGGTTTGGCCGGGATTAAATCCCATACAAGTAAAATCTCACCAAACCCCCTCCAATCCCCTTGAGACAGGGTGTAACCAAACAAAGCCTTAAGAGGAAGATTACATAGCATGCCCGTAACAGCCGGTAGGTGTAGCATTATTGGCCACTCAGCCCAGACATGGCGGAGACAAAAGGATACCTCGCCGTTGTACTTTTCCCATAGTGGAGCAATCATACACCCATCCAAAACCATTGGACCATGACTCTCTTTTTTGTCAATGTTACTTTTTCCTGTTTGGTGATCAGGCCCCATCCATGTTCAACTACTATAGTGGGATATACTTTCATTTACGAAGTTTGTTCTGTCCGGAGTAATTTCGCTCCGTAAAACCAGTTTGCAGTGCCCATTGTGCGTGTTTTTAGGGGTCAACTTTTAAGGATCTGCTAGAGATGCGTACCATCAGACTTTTGCCCATATCACCTTTGGTGGATGCTTTATATTGATATTTATATAGATTCACATAACTTGACACTGTACAGAAATAGCCCAACAAACGGGGTAACTAGTGGGACCAAGTGATCTGCAATTGCCTTGGCTTTTAGTTTTTTTTTTTGTAGGGAATTGCCTTGTTTTCTAGTATTTAAGTACTATATCTTCTCCAACTTGTTCTTTTACCTAGGAAAAGGTAAATAATCCGTAAAAAGGAAAAGGTAAATAAAATAAGGACATGACTAGATGGCGCATGTGTGTTATCAGATTTTCGAGTAAACACGTATGGAAAGTTTATCCTTTGTATCCCCTAACGTGCACTAAACGTAAACGGTAATTTTACCTGGTGAACGAACGTATGGTGCAAGGGGGATGACAAGCCAACCATCTTTGCTGGCAGTTTTAGTTGTAAAAAATGATATCAAAAGACGGTAGTCTAAAAATTGCCTTCTCGGGGAGAAACTGCCACGTTTTTTGAAAAAAATGCCACCTCTTCCCACTTCGTCACAACTAAAATTGTCATCGAACCGTTCGCATGTGCCACCTCCTCTGACGAATGTTCGCCAGTTAGGAGGGCCCAAAATAAAAGGGGGTCTTCTGCATGTAGAAATTTCTCTATATGGTTGCTTCCTCACATGCAAAGATTCGGTGTAATTTTGAAATTTTGTAATTACATATGCATGTCCCCGGCATCATGTATTTTTGTCTGTATGTGATGATTTTACTACTACCCCATGTGTTGTTCCTGCGTGCGCCTCCAAAAATGAAAGTGCACGGGTGCTCATATTTTCTTTGCGATAAACAGAAAGCTATACTTTGCTAATTAAATATGCAATTAGGCAATTTTAGCCAAAAGGTTAGATACAAGTTTGTACTATCAATTTTGTTGGCGGGTATTTTTTGTAGTGTCATTTTGGGTAGACATGAACGATTGATTGCACTCTTTGCACCAACCGGTGATTTGATGGATCTTAATCGGTAGGATCTCTTTTTTTTTTTACATTTACAGACAACCGTTGCCTTTGGTCTGAAATTCTGTGAGATTTGTCTTCAGTTTGGGTCGATTCTAACTGAAATTAACAAATCCCTGCAAAAAAACTGAAATTAACTAACAACGTGTGTTAACGTTGCTGCGTGCATGGATGCAGGTGGATGCGGCGCATGCGTGGTCCTCATTTCCAAATACAACCCGGCCACCGACGAGGTGACCGAGCACTCGGCGAGCTCCTGCCTGACGCTCGTCGGCAGCTTAACCAACTGCTCGGTCACCACCAGCGAGGGCATCGGCAACACCCGCCATGGCTACCACCCTGTCCAGCAGCGCCTCGCCGGCTTCCACGCTTCCCAGTGCGGCTTCTGCACCCCCGGCATGTGCATGTCCATCTTCTCCGCCCTCGTCAAGGCCGACAAGCCCGACGGCCCTGCCCCGCCGACGGGATTCTCCAAGCTCACCTGCTCCGAGGCCGAGCACGCCGTCTCCGGCAACCTATGCCGCTGCACTGGCTACCGGCCCATCCTCGACACCTGCAAGAGCTTCGCCGCTGACGTTGACCTCGAGGACCTCGGCCTCAACTCGTTCTGGAAGAAAGGCACTGACCGCGCCGACGTCGGCAAGCTGCCGGAATACTCTAGCGGCGCCGTCTGCACCTTCCCTGAGTTCCTAAAGTCTGAGATCAAGGGTCAAATGAACGATATTCCAGCGGCGATCGCCGGCCAAGACGGCTGGTACCATCCCAAGAGCATCGAGGAGCTTCATAACCTCTTTGATTCCAACTGGTTCGACGAAAACTCGGTCAAGATCGTGGCGTCCAATACCGGCGCCGGAGTTTACAAGGATCAAGACCTGTACGATAAGTACATCGACATCCAAGGGATCCCGGAGCTTTCAGTCATCGACAGGAGCAGCAAGGGGGTGGAGATCGGGGCAGCCGTGTCCATCTCCAAAGCCATCGAAGTCTTCTCCGATGGCACTCCGGTGTTCACAAAGATCGCCGGTCACCTCAGCAAGGTTGCCTCGCCGTTCGTCCGGAACACGGCGACTGTCGGCGGGAACGTGATCATGGCACAGCGGCTGCAGTTTCCGTCGGATATCGCCACCGTTCTTCTCGCCGCGGGTTCGACGGTCACAGTCCAGACGGCTTCCAAGATGTTGCGCCTGACGATGGAGGAGTTCTTGGAGCAGCCTCCCTGTGATGCCAAGACTATACTGCTCAGCATATTTGTCCCGGATTGGGGTTCAGACAATGTCATCTTCGAGACCTCTCGTGCATCCCCAAGACCGTTCGGCAATGCTGTCTCCTTTGTGAATTCTGCATTCCTGGCAAGGACTTCAGGGCAGCTCATAATTGAG
This sequence comes from Triticum aestivum, assembly GCF_018294505.1. Taxonomy (NCBI): domain Eukaryota; kingdom Viridiplantae; phylum Streptophyta; class Magnoliopsida; order Poales; family Poaceae; genus Triticum; species Triticum aestivum. The sequence continues at coordinate 608,990,797 of NC_057807.1, read as the reverse complement.
GATATCTGCCTCGCATTTGGTGCTTACGGTGTCGATCACGCCTCCCGGGCTCGGAAAGTTGAGGAATTCCTGAAGGGGAAATCAGTGAGTGCAGCGGTGACACTTGAAGCAGTTCAGTTGCTGAAAGATGTTATCTCGCCGTCAGAAGGCACCACACACCCTGAGTACAGAGTCAGCTTGGCTGTCAGTTTCTTATTCAGTTTCCTTTCTTCACTTGGTAACAACCTGAATGAACCGGCGAATGCTATTGCTCCCAATGGGTCATGTGCTAATGGCTCCGAGAAGCATGGTACTGTTGGAAGCGACGACTTGCCGGTTCGCTCAAGGCAAGAACTAGTTTTCAGTGACGAATACAAACCTGTCGGCAAGCCTATCACGAAAGCCGGGGCGGAGCTGCAAGCTTCTGGTATATTCCTATAACTCTTATTCCAATGTTTCAGCTTACAAGTGTTTCCTTCAAATGATTTGTACTCTTCAATTACAACTGTTAGGTTTTTTTTCATATATAGCTGACCATTCATGCCGAATGGTTAAGAAGTGCTTACTAGTACTTGAGAGTGTTAGTAAGCATTGTTTATACTAATATTTTCTTCCACATACTTCAAGATCATTTGGGAGTTCTTTTTGTTCATCTTAGTTCACTGGTTCAATCTATGTTGAACCATCTCATATGCTTCATTCCTGAATATATTTCTTCAAAACAACTATTAGCACATCTAAGTTCTATCCTGAAACATGGCTTGACAATATTCTTGCTTGTTTCCTAGGGGAGGCTGTGTATGTTGATGACATCCCTGCTCCCAAGGATTGCCTCTATGGAGCATTTATCTATAGCACACACCCTCATGCCCATATAAAAAGTATCAGCTTCAGGTCATCTTTGGCTTCACAGAAGGTCATCACGGTTATCTCCGCAAAGGACATTCCAGTTGGTGGAAAAAATGTTGGATCCGGCTTCAGGATGCTAGGAGAGGAAGCTCTATTCGGTGATCCGGTTTCTGAATTTGCTGGTCAAAATATTGGCATTGTGGTACCTACTTCTGAACCACTTGACCTCACTTTCAGAAAAATGCAAAACCAGTAGTAGTCTATTTTTAGCCAACATTTTGCAAGGTCGTAGAACTTACCATATTATTGTGTTGCTTTGACATCACTCAGATTGCTGAAACACAGAAGTACGCCTATATGGCGGCGAAGCAAGCCATCATCGAGTATAGTACAGAGAGTCTTGAGCCGCCGATTCTGACAATTGAGGATGCCATCCAACACAACAGCTATTTCCAAACTCCCCCATTTTTGGCTCCTCGGCCCGTTGGGGACTTCGAGCAAGGGATGTCTGAAGCAGATCACAAGATCCTATCAGGAGAGGTACACACTTGATATTTAGGAGGCTGCATTCTTAGTTTCAGACAAGGCCCAAATATTGACACCTAGTATCTTCTGTTAATTTCCGACAGGTGAAGCTTGAATCGCAGTACTACTTCTACATGGAGACGCAGACCGCATTGGCCATCCCTGACGAAGACAACTGCATCACCGTCTACTCCTCGACGCAGCTACCAGAGATCACGCAGAATGTCGTCGCGGACTGCCTGGGCATTCCGTACCACAATGTCCGCATCATCACCAGAAGAGTTGGAGGCGGCTTTGGTGGAAAGGGTCTGAAATCAACCCACGTAAGTTCATTCAGAACTACACATCAACAATAAGTTCTGCTTTTCGGTTGGTACAATCTTCTGATCATGTTGCAATTGTTTGGGTTTTCAGGTAGCATGTGCGTGTGCAGTTGCAGCGTTCAAGTTGCAGCGCCCTGTCCGGATGTACCTCGACCGCAAGACGGACATGATCATGGCCGGAGGGCGGCACCCGATGAAGGCGAAGTACTCCGTCGGGTTTAAGTCGGACGGCACGCTCACGGCTCTGCACGTCGATCTTGGGATCAACTCCGGGATATCGCCGGACTTGAGCCCGTTGATCCCGGCTCACACCATCTCTTCTCTCAAGAAGTACAACTGGGGCGCCCTCGCCTTCGACATCAAGTTGTGCAAGACGAATGTGTCGTCCAAGTCGGCGGTGCGGGCGCCCGGCGACGTGCAGGGCTCCTTCATCGCCGAGGCAATCATCGAGCACGTTGCGTCCGCGCTCGGAGCTGACACCAACACCGTCCGGAGAAAGAACCTCCACAGCGTCGAGAGCCTCACGAAGTTCTACGGCGACACCGCGGGAGACGCCCCGACATACAGCCTCGTGGACATCTTTGACAAGCTGGCCTCATCGCCGGAGTACGGTAGCAGGGCAGAGGCTGTTGAGCGGTTCAATGGCGGGAGCAGGTGGAAGAAGCGCGGCATCTCGTGCGTGCCGATCACCTACGAGGTGACCCTCCGGCCGACGCCGGGGAAGGTGTCCATCCTGAACGACGGCTCGATCGCTGTGGAGGTCGGCGGCGTGGAGCTCGGGCAAGGGCTGTATACCAAGGTGAAGCAGATGACGGCGTTCGGGTTGCGGGAGCTCTGTCCCGACGCAGACGGGCTGCTCGACAAGGTGCGCGTCATTCAGGCCGACACGCTGAGCTTGATCCAGGGCAGCTTCACCGGTGGGAGCACCACGTCCGAGAGCAGCTGCGAGGCGGTCCGGCAGTCGTGCGCCATGCTCGTCGAGCGCCTCAAGCCCATCAGAGAGGGCCTCAAGGCCAAGTCAGGCGCTGCGGCGCCATGGAGCGCCTTGATCGCCCAGGCGAAGATGGCGAGCGTGAACCTGTCGGCGCACGCCTTCTGGAAGCCCGACCCAGCCTTCGTAAAATACATCAACTATGGAGCCGCCGTCAGCGAGGTGGAAATCGACGTGCTGACCGGAGCGACGACGATCCTGAGGAGCGATCTGGTGTACGACTGCGGGCAGAGCCTGAACCCGGCGGTGGACCTCGGCCAGGTAAGCTCACCGCCGACCGGCACAGCCACCAGATTGCTTGCTGCTTCTGCTGATCGTTGTAATCTGACTCCATTTTTTGTTCGTGGATCAGGTGGAGGGCGCATTCGTGCAAGGCGTTGGCTTCTTCACGAACGAGGACTACGCGACGAACGCCGATGGGCTGGTGGTGAACGATGGCACCTGGACGTACAAGATCCCGACGGTGGACACCATCCCCAAGCAGTTCAACGTGGAGCTCATCAGCAGCGCACGTGAGAAGAAGCGGGTGCTCTCCTCCAAGGCGTCCGGCGAGCCGCCGCTGCTCCTGGCGGCTTCGGTGCACTGTGCCATGCGGGAGGCCATCAGGGCGGCTAGAACGGACTTCTCGGTCAACTCACCGCTGACATTCCAGATGGACGTGCCGGCGACAATGGCCGACGTCAAGGAGCTGTGCGGCCTCGACGTCGTCGAGAGGCACCTTCAGAGGCTCACCTCCGCCGCCACCAGCGCCGCCGTGAAGGCATGATCGTACTTGCATGTAAGTTTTGTCGAAAATTTGGCTTGCCTTCCCTTGCATGTACTTGCATATTTGCTGGAATTGATGACAAGAAGATCATTGAACATTTTCACAGCTTGAGAGGCCATCTACCAAACCCTCCCCATATACTTACCACTTAGGGTAAATACTTTTGTTATCCATTGTTTCAAACTATTTGCTTACTTGTTCCAATACATGTATTGATATCAGATTGTTCACCTGTTGTAGGTATCTATTAGTCATGGAGTTGGACACTTTGGGCCATGGAATGAATTATTCAAGCAGCGGGATTCCATGTTAGTAGTTATGTGTGACGTTTATGTTGTATTTTGTGATTTTAGGTGGTTACAACTTACAACCTAGTTCTCGAGAATCTTGAACTGTTCTGAATCATTGGTCATGTAAATTTTTGAGTGCATCTAGCTTCACATTTGAATTTTATGAGATTTGATTCAGCGGGCTTGCATTCGTCAATCAAAATACCTTAAATGTTTCGCCCCGGCTAAGTTCGATTCCTGGATCCGACACTGATTGGCTTGCCTTCCCTTGCATGCAGAAAAGAAAAATACTCTACTCCAGTCAGGACGTATTGCACAAAATAATTTATTTGCTCCAATCAAGCTTATTGCCTACTATATCTGTCATGCATGTCGGGTTATGTCATGATGCAGAGATTAATTAAATTAACAGTGTCAAGCCGAGCTTTTGACGCCGTCTTGTGGAAACTGGTGACACAACCCCTTATCAAATACTCCCTCCGTTCCTAAATATAAGTCTTTGCAGAGATTCCACTATAAACTACATACAGATGTATATAGATGCATTTTAAATGTGAATTCATTCATTTTGTTTTGTATGTAGTCCACCTAGTGAAATCTCTACAAAGACTTACATTTAGGAACGGAGGGAGTATATCTGATTAGAAACATGCAAGTTTAGTCAAACTTGCTTTGATTAAGACATACCTCAAGGAGTGCAGCAGTGTGTGAGCACACGGGCAAGCTTCAGAACATCCCGTTCATCTTGATCACGACTCACGACCAGTTTCTTGGACGGAGATCACATATGCAAGGGCCTGCTACATAGGAAAGCTGCAGAACATGGCAGGTTGTCCGTCCTGAACAGTTTCCATAGACCGACAGCACAGATTCATGAGTCTGCTGGATCCGATCATCATGTGTTCAAGTTGAAGGAAGAAGCCAAGATTAGAGATCATGGCAGCGAGGCAAACCTGAGGGCGACGTTTTTTGCGTGAGGACGACGTCGGAGGGCCGGGATTTCACATGGCCTGCGACAGCGAGGCCAACGTGAGGACAACGGCGGTGGCATGAGGCCAACGTGACGGCGGCATTTTTTACGGGATGATGATGGCGGCGGCGTTTGGGTGACGAACAGGGAACGCAAGGGGAGTGTTTTTTTGTCTTTTTTTTCACCATTGAGTCAGCAGCCTTTTATTAGGTCAGCGTAAGGTTTTTGTTGGTATTTTTCTATTTCACGTTGGAGCCAATGGGTTATGTCTTTTCTATACTACTATTAAACAAGCGAACTAATGATAGCGCTGCGAACGTACTCTGCCAGAAAATCGTCCGCCAAGTACGTTTTCCCTCAAAGCGTAATCGGCAGATGTCCCACGTCCGCGACTCCTCGGCTACAATCACGCACACAGGGCACGCGAAAAGGAAAGAAATTACCGACCCACCTTGCCTCCCCCGCGATGCCCTCGTGGGCAGGGCAGGCGCGCCCCTCCGCGCTCGGCCGCCGCCGCCACGTGCCTCCGGTGGCCACTGAGGCTCGCCGCAACCAGCACGGAGCCGATGCGTCGACACCAACGCGGGATCCGTCCGCCCTCCTCGCTCGCCGTTGACTCTGCCATAGACGGAGGTGCTGCTGCGGCATGCGATCCGATGCCAAGACCACGGGAGAATTGATGCTGATGATCCCCTCCTCCACCCCAACCCACACCCGTCCCATGGTCGCCGAGGCCAGCCACATCATAGGTACACAACTTAGTAATTAGCAATCAGTCCCGTGCTGGCGCTTTTGTTGGTTCGAGTGCTTTTCTCTATGGAATTTGTTTGCTGATGAATCGATCTGGCCATATTCTAACAAACCATAAAAATTAGATGAATCTATCTGGCCACATCCTTTTACGCTTATTGGTTTATCCGAGTAATCATTTTGCAATTTGTTGTACAAATCAACCGAGCTGATTTTTATAGTTGATCCCAGTAAGTGGAATATTAATCTCACAAGGTCTTTGACTAATTTTTGAGTTGATTTTTGGATCCCTAAATGCTTGCAACATCAAACGGAATTAGGTCCTGCAGTGAAGTGCTTTAGGACATAGCATGATGCACGTGCAAGTGTTTGCAAGCACGCATATTGATTGATTTGGGGAGACTAGCATGCATGAACAAGCTAGCTAGATAACCTTTCGACAATCTAGAACCCACTCTTTCTTTCTTGCAGTATTTTTTTGAATTTTCCTTTCTTGCAGTATTGACAAGATTGAGAACTTGGAACGTCTTTGATGTACAGAAAGAAAGCAAATTGTGCTTGGAGATAATGATGGTGAGAAGATCAAATTTATTTTATGGGGTTTCACTTGCAAATCTTTTCAGGTTCATTTCACTCGATACAAGTTCCTGCTGCTTTAGTCGCGTTATAGAAATCTAAACATTCTCTTTCAGTTTACAGTGTAGGGAGCATGCTTCACTGGACAGTCCTTATATTGCCAATTTTGCGCACAATAATCATGAACTGTTCCTAATTAATAGATGTAAATTAGAAGATAGCAAGACATGAACTACTTGATGATGTAGATATGGATAATATTATAGGATGGACAATGCAAATCCATTGCTGGTCTTGCACATCCAAGCGATATAGGATGTCCAATAAAAAACTTGACTGGAATAAACTTTTGGCTCGCTCAACTTTTGAGACCTAACATACAAATTGTATAGTTTGGTAATATATAAAAGAGAAATGAACATTTGGCTTGCTGAACTTGGCGTTCCTTTTTGCAGCATGATGATTTCAGAAGTACGGTCAAATGGAAGGCTGGAGGAAGATTTTTGAAATGGCAAAGGCGCCAGTACGGACATGAGACAAGAGGTAATATTCTTTTATGTGTTACCCTCTGCTATTAGACTTTACTGTTCAAATTGAGCAGCAAAAAATCAAGTTGATAATGCATTGATATCTCTCCCATGTGTTAACTTGTTAGTGATGACAGTGGAGAATGTACGAATATGCAGCCTTAACAGTAAAAAGGTAAAACAGTTCTTTCATTTTGTTTGTTTTGCTCTGGATATATATGGCAATTGGACATATATATGCAGGTCTGACTTGTTTCTTCAAAGGGAACAAAGGTGTCCTCTTCATAATGGTCAAGGACACAACTGCCAGCTTGACATATTTCGGTTTAACCATCTCTTTTGTTTGCTGCCTTCATTGTTATTATTTTTGTCATATATCTTTTTTTTTAAAGTCTTGCTCCAAAGTTTTGTTTTGGATATGCACATTCCATATTAGTCAAGACGTGCATTGGCCTTTGATCCTAAGTTTAGAAGAAGCTTGAGTAATTAGCTCTATTTTATACGACTGACAAGATATCAGTATTCTTCTCTTTTAGCTATATATATAGTCAGGATTCACAAGTAAGGATAAACAGTTACTGATGGAGTCAGTTTTTTTCCTGTTTCCTGATATTCAGTAGCCTTATAATTAGCTATTTCTAAGTGAGTTTGTCAGCATCGCTATTTTTACTACTTATGAAAGAGCGACCATTTTCTTTCTAGAAGTTAAAAAGCACAGAAAACACATGGCTCATGAAGGAGCCAAAATATTAAAAAAACAGAGAATTGGATGTAGACTCCTAGCTAGCAAGCTCTCTTTTGTTACTTTCATATTTTATATGCAACTGGTTCATCTCCCAATATGAACATGATCCTTCATGAAAAAACAGTGGCCAGTTGCATTGTCTTCTATAATGTAATTATGCACCATGTAGTACTAGCATATGACATATGTATAAGTTGTAGACCATGGTGGAAGGCATTATGAATTAAGATTTACAAGTGTGAGTAATCTCACTTGAATATATTGCCATCCATTCCACATTTTTCTACTCACTTTGTTGTTCGGCACAGTTGTATTGTCAATGCGTTCTTGCAAATGATTTTATTTTGTATGGTCACCCTAGATGCTACCACATAATTCGAGTTCATACCGGTTCTTTTATAATTGAATGGAAGTACATACTGATTTTAGTTTCTAAGCAAATGTTTGACAGATTCCCCTTCAATCCGAATCACAGGAAATGGAAAGTTCGCAAGAATCAATGCGTGAAATCTACATGTCATCAAATAAACGACCTACGATACGGGATACCAAAGAGTGTAAATTGTAGCTCTATTTCCTTCTTCAAACAGATCTTTTTTTTGGACCAATTTATGTTGTACTATTATCATGCTTTCTTAAGAAAAATCAAGATAAATTAGCTTGTCCAATGACGCGATATGTTTAACAATGGGGGTTTGATATAATTACTTAGTAGATTATTATTTTTATGTGGTAACATGATGTGTTCACTTTTAAAAATACATCCCGAGTGACATCACAAACATTGTGCGTCCATTTAAAACATATATGTCTTTATTTATCTAAGAGGCAAAATGTTCAGAATGTTCATTCATGTTACTTATAAAATACTTCACGAAACATTTTATTTTTTCCTATCAAATAATTATGTTTAGCTTCAATACATGTTTTGAGTTTACCATTAGGATTGGATTATGTCATCCAATTTGTTGGGGAATATTTGTGGTTCACCAAGCATAGTTAAGTGGACACATGATCTGCATAGTCCAAGTGTAATCTAGACATGATGTTGTTCCCTAATTGTATGATATCTTAGAATATCTTTATTTAACGTGAAAATGGCTATTTTGTTGAAGGCTAAACTACACAACCGAATATCTCTGATTTAACATTGGTATCATATTACTTTAGATGTCATTTTTGTGGTGTACTATAATAATTGCAAATTGGAAATGTTTTGATACATTTGCCAAGCTAAGATACCGGTTAATCGAAAAATTTACCAGTTAATAGAACAAGCAACAATTGTGAAAGCATGTACTCTTTGTAGGGTTTTGAGCCCTCGACATGTTGAACATGTGAGATCTACTTACCCAAGTGAGACATTTTTCCTCAAACCGAAAAACAGAGAGACACATTGTTCTACGGACATACGTGCGTTGTACGTGCACGTTTACTAGTTTTTTTAAATACGGCCCATAGGCGATTTTATTCATTCATAGACCGTACACAATCCGAGTGCAAAACTGCACTTAGGAATACAGGGGTAGTAAAAAAGTTCATGCTGCTCATCTCAGCAGTAACACCATGCCTAGCCAAAACATGAGCTGCTTCATTGGCCTCTCTACCATTATGCTGAATCTCTACCCCCTGAAAAAGCGAGAGATATGAGGACATCTCTCTGAAGATAGGTCCACCTCCCGAACAGTGAATCCCGGCGTTCCAGTCATCTACTACTGGTTTGCAATCTGATATGATCTCCACCTTAGGCCATCCTCTGTCCATAGCTAGCAGCATGGCATCTCTGCACCCCATTGCTTCGCACACATATGGATCAGTAAGCCCCTCATATGAGACATATCTCCCTCCCTGAAACTCTCCTTTGTGATTTCTTGCCACTACTGCCGTCCCAGCTCTGCGTCCCATAGCATCAGTTGCAGCATCCACATTGAGCTTCACCACACCTTCTGACGGGGCCTTCCACCTTTCTTTCTGCCGCTGTACGATCTTGTCGTTGGCTAGTATATTCAGAGCTCTCAGGTGCTCCTGTATGAGCTCCATAGACCTGATCGGTTGGTACTGCCGCTCCCCATGAGTGTACTTGTTGCGGTCGCTCCATATTGCCCACATCACCGAGATTACAACGGCTGCATCCTCCTTTGTGATGAAACTGGGGTCGAGGAGATCCCTTGTCCAAGTCAGAGGTAGCAACGTAGGGAGGTTACAGCCAAAAAATCTGAGTGCCTATGCCCAGAACGCTTGTGCATGTGTGCAGGTAACCAAGGCATGAAACAGTGTCTCATCTTCATGTCCACACAACACACAAATCACATCCTCGCCAATATGTCTCTTTGCGAGCTCCGCCTTGGCAGGTAGGAACCCTTTCATCACCCTCCACCAGAAGATTCGAAATTTAGGTTGAACATCCAGCTTCCATAGACGTTTCCAGCTTTCTTCCTCTCCCGATGAGCTGCCCGCCGAGCTGTGGCCTTCGTCATGCATCTGTTTTAACACTCGGTAAGCCGATCTGACAGAGAAGACGCCAGATCGCTCCCAGGCCCAAGCCCAAAAATCATCCTCATTTATTCTTGGTCTCGGCAAGTTCAAAATCGTGTCGACGTCCAATCTCAAAAAAAGTTTCTGTAGCAGCTCCGTGTTCCACTGCCCATTCTCCTCGTGCAGCAAGTCAGAAACTAGTTGCACAGGTTCATTAGACAACCTACAGATCGGCTTCATTAAGGTCGTTCCATCTATCCACTGATCATGCCAGATCTTAGTTGTTTGTCTGTTCCCCACACGGCGGATCAGTCCTTGTTTGAGGACCTCCCTCCTTGTAAAATCGCCCGCCAAGTGCGTGAAGAACTGGCTGGACAACCAGCCTGAAGGAAGTTCCCATCTAGGTAGTAGCGGCCTCGCAAGACCCTTGCACATAAACTTTCTAGGTCTACCGGCAGTCGCCAAGCTTGCTTGGCTAACATTGCATCATTAAAGAGCTCCAGGTCACAAAAACCTAGCCCCCCTTAGACTTCGGGATTGCTAACTTCGGCCATGCTTGCCAATGCATACCATTCTTGTCAAGAGATCTAGCCCACCAATACTTGGACATTACTGTCATGATTCTACCGCACAAGCCTTTAGTGAGTTTGAAGCAACTCATAGAGAAGGCCGGTAGTGCTTGGACCACTGACTTGATATGCACCTCTTTCCCTGCACTCGATGCTTTTCGGAAATCCCATCCTTGAACCCTTGACCTTGCCGCCTCAGCAATATGCTCGAAATTCTGATCTGTTATCCTCCCTGCTGCGGTTGGCAAGCCCAGATATTTCTTCGAGAGGGCCTCTCTCTGAATCTGCAGTACATTCTTAACCCCTCTCTTCGTCGATGCCCCACACTTTGGGCTGAAGAAAACTAAACTTTTGTGTTTATTAGCACTTTGGCCTGAGCCAAGGCTATAGGCAGTCAAAATCTCATTGAGACGTACTGCACTTCTGCTATCTGCCTTCATGAATACCAAGCAATCATCCGCAAATAGCAGGTGTGAAATCCACGGGGATCTCATTCCTGCTCTAATGCCTTTGTCAATCCATCCCCCGTCATAGTTTTTCAACATACATGATAGGCCCTCCCCGCATAGCAAAAACAGGTAAGGGGACACTGGGCATCCTTGTCGTAGGCCTCTTGACGGGTGGAAAGGAGGTAGGAGCTCCCCATTAACTTTGACCTGGAAGGATACAGAATTGACACATTTCATCACCAAAGAAATCCAATCCTCGGAGAAACCAAGTTGGACCATGATGCCTTGTAGATAGTCCCACTCCACTCGATCGTATGCTTTCATCATATCGATCTTAACTGCACACCATCCCTGCTTCCCTTTCTTCCTCTTCATTGCATGGACACACTCATATGCAATCAGGATGTTATCAGTTATGGGTCGTCCTGGCACAAAGGCACTTTGCTCTTCAGAGATGATTTCATCTAAAATCTCACGAAGACGGTTAGCCAAAACTTTTGAACACATCTTATAAATAACATTACACAAGGAGATGGGTCTGTATTGAGTAATGTTTTGAGGATTTTTAACCTTTGGTATTAGAACAATCACTGTCCTGTTTACCGACTCCGGCATTTGTCCCCCACTCAGGAAATTGAGGACTACAGCAGTCACATCCTCCCTGATGAGGTGCCAATGCTGTTGGTAGAAACCTGCATTGAAACCATCCTATCCCGGAGCCTTCGAAGGCGCCATTCCAAATAGCGCTGCCTTCACTTCTTCCGCTTTGAACGGCCTCATCAGCCTCTCGTTCATCTGCTCAGTTACCTTAGCCGGTACATGATGCAGCACCTCGTCTATAACCAATTCTTCTTAGGCAGTATAGAGATTGGTATAGAAATTCTGGATCTCTACATGGATGGCCTCCTTACTTTCACAGACCTGTCCACTGGCGTCCACCAGCGCCGAGATCTTGTTGCGCGCACGTCTAGCAGTAGACTGCGCATGAAAGAACTCAGTATTCCGATCTCCCGCACGCAGCCAGTTGACCCGGGATCTTTGCTTCGCCATTATTTCCTCTCTCAGTAAAAGCTCATTCAGCTGCCTGGCTAGATCCTTCTCCCGCTGAGATGATCCCCTGTACAGGGAATTACTCTTCTCCCTCTCAAATTCCTTGCACAGCTTCTTCAGTTTCCTTCTTACATCGCCAAACTTCTTTGCTTTCCAGTCAGTGAGGTGTCCTTGCATGTGTACCAGATTCCTTTGGAGGTCCTAGAGGGAAAAGTTCCCCGACCCATGCATCCAGCCACTCTCCACCACGGATACATAAGATTCTTCCCGATGCCACGCGTCCTCATACATAAACCGGCGCTGACCCACCCCATCATCCGCGTCTAATTTCTTGATGCGGGCTGTAACTAAGCAATGATCTGATCTTGGGGAGGGCACATGCCAAACTCTGGTTGCTTCGTACAAGCTCAAAAATGTCGGGTTAGCAAGAAACCGGTCCAGTCTCACTTTCACATTAGCATCATCATCCTGTCTATTGTCCCATGTGTAAGGAATACCCATGAAACCCAAGTCATGGAATTCACAATCCGCTATCACCTCACGAAAGCCTGCCATCGTCCACTCTGCTCTATCATGTGACCCGAAGTACTCACTATTATCAGTGATCTCATTGAAGTCTCCACCACAGAGCTACGGCAAAGAGCTTTGCGCATTCAACTGCCTCAATCGTTCGCAACTTTGGGATCTCTCACTTCGATGGGCTTTAGCATAGAATCCAGTAAAACGCCACGTCTTGCGAAACGAGCCCACATTCTCTACCTTTACATCAATATGCTGATCTGAATAGTTGTTCAAAGTTACATCCAATTCATGCGACCAAAATAAGGCCAATCCGCCACTTAAGCCAGAACTGCTTACGGGCACACACCCAGCAAAACCCAAACGGTTTGTTAAATCTGCCACTCTAGAACCCTCAATCTTTGTTTCAGAGATAAAGACCAAGGCGGGCGCTTCCACTCTCACCAGATGGTGGAGTTCTCGAACTGTCTCCGGGTTCCCAAGCCCACGACAGTTCCACACAAAGAGATTCATTGATCCCGGCGGGGCTGTCCAGCAGCCGCCGCCTCCTTTGACAAGCTATTTTCCCCCTCTGCTCTCATCTTCTTCGAATCTCTGCTGTCTGACTGTGACTCGCTCGATACGTCCTCATCATTTGTTCTCTTCTTGATTAAAGTCTCCTGATCAACAAGCATAAGGGGCATATTACCTAACCCCCCTACTCCACTCTGCCCATCCATGTTCACCCTTCGGTACACTTGGTTCCTTCCTTGCCCCTGACCTCTCCCTCTATGAGTCGGGCCTCCATGTCCCCCTCCACCGCCATCTCTCGAATTAAAGTGATATGCCACTGGTTGCACCTTGCCCTTTGAAGCTTTGTTTGGGGAGGTAACTTCTTCTCCTTTCTCAACAACCTCATCTTCTCCTTCCTCTTCTTCTGCAGTATTCCTAGTCTGATTCCATCCACCCCTCTCGAGTACGTTGCTCCATCTCTTATTGCGTAGTGGTACTCTCAGGTTCTCTCCATAGGGGAGATTTCCCTGATCATCTCTCCGTGCAGGCGACGGGCAGTACTGATCTGCATGCCCCAGTCTTCCACACGAGAAACAAAAATACGACAGAGATTCATATTGAATGTCATAAAAAAACATCCTCCTTCATTCTTGCCGATTCCAACCTTACCCACCTCATCAGCGGTTCGTGGACATTGATCCACACTCTTGCACAAACGGCTTCTCCATAGGCAAAACCCCTAGCATCCACATCCATCTTGATGATCTTCCCAATCAGTTTCGTGATTCTTTCTGGCCACGGGTGACATCTTAGATTGAAAGGTAAGTTAATAACCCTAGCCCAGATTTGCATCATCTCGAACTTCAAGTCTGATGGCCTGTTTCTCACATCAAAGATTTCTAGCACCACTGCATGCTTGCCGACCATCCACGGGCCACCTTCAAAGATTCTGTCTCTCTCCCTCTTTCCTTCGAAACTAGCCAAGAACATATTGTCCCCCACCGAGCTGAATGACAAGCCCCTTACATTGCCCCAGGCAGGGCGCATCGCCTCCTCGATGGTGTTTACATGCAGTACCCTTCTATTCAGAACCTTGCCCACCACCGCCAAGATTGGATCTCCTTGCGCCTCCTCCTGATCATCCACCACAAGCTTTGCACTTTCTCTGTCCGTCAGATTCATCTTCTCCATCATCCTCTCAACCCCTTCTCTCTCCTTACCAGCGTTCGTTGAAGAACTAGACATCGCCACCGATCCCCCTTAACTCGATCCCCACCCGTCCCGCACGTTACCAAGGGTGGGCAGGGTCGCCAGGACCCCCCTTAATCACCCCGAGCACACGGACAGGGAGCGGGCAAGAGGAGCGGAGTCTGGGCAGAAGATCGCAGTCGGAATACCTCAGATCGCGCCTCAGGAGGTCGAGTCGCCCGAGCGCCGGCGTTCCACTCGAAACCCTAGAAAAGGTTTCGGGGATTGCTTGCCAATGGGTTATGTGAAAAACTATTCCATGGCTACTGTAAAAAAAACTATTCCATGGCATAAGAGGGTAACTAGTTTGAAAACACCGATAGGCTTTGCCTTCAAAAAAAAAGTTTGAGGCCACTAAAAAAACTATTCCATGACTAGATGTGAACAATTTTTTTGGAGATCCATCGGTTGAGATCGAACATTAAATTAAATTAATGGCTAAATGTTTCTAATTTTTTGTGAGATTTTCTAGATAATTTCTATTTTTCTAGTTGCCCGTCGAATACTTTTTATATATAACAATAATAGATAGATGTTTATTATTCATGCTAGAATTGTATTGACCGGAAACTTAAATACATATGCGTATACATAAACTACACCGTGTCCCTAGTAAGCACAGGCGGAGGACATAGTAGGTCGAGGTGGGGCGCTCGCCCTACCTTGATTTTTCGGAATTTTTTACTAGGTATACGTATATACATCGATTGATTCATCTGATCGCTAATAATAACCGTCAAACATTTTGTTGGGATGTGATATAACATGGACACCTTATTGGGCCGGCCCTAAGCAACCTCACCAGCCCACGGGCGCACGTACAGCCTCGCTCAATCGATGGATCCAGTCGTCCAAGCCTCCACACCCTGGCTCGATCTAGTCGTCCACGAGAGAAAAGACAACCCTAGCGGTGCGCCTGGGCGGCAGCAAGCAGGAGCGAGGCCACGAGGGGATCGACGACCAGCAGCATCGAGCGCGGGGTCGGCGCCGCGGCGGCCAGCAGGAGATCCTAGCGCGCGTGGGGGCGGGGGCCACCTCCTGGTGGCCACGAGCTTGCATGAGGTCGACAGTCAGTAGGAGGGCGCGCCGTTCCCGGTGCCGGCGGCCAGTCGAAGCACGCGTGACTGTGTGAGGGCCAGTTTCTGGCTGCCAGAAAGCGAAGATGGACAGGAAGGGGAAAGGAATGGCAAAGAAGAAGGGCATAGGTATTTTTCTCTGAATTTTAGGATAGGAAGGGCCAAGAGGATAGAATGCAGCGATTAATTGCAGTTTTTATGTGATGAATTGCAGATTTGAAGAGATACTTTGAGGTACTTGGTGGTAGTCGCAACAGCTCCAACTCCAATCCAAGTACAAGGGAAAGTGGCAACGCTCCGGGCCAATCTGTTCATCAAAATCAAGTGAATACTGCGGAAACAGAGAATGCAAATTTCGTGCCCTCTCAACAAGTGGAAGAAGAGATTCTAGATTCAGTTGAAGCCATAGTCGAGGAGAATGTTGAGGTTCTAGGAGATGAAGGTATAACCGTTTTTTCAATGGATTACATAAAAGATGATCCATGACTTTGCATTCCACTCGATAGATTTAGCCCCAATATTAGAGATGATGTTAGATTTGCTTACATAGAGATGGGTCCAACTCAACCAATGTGTCCCAATTTTCCATCAAATAAAGATGAAAGATGCTTTCGAGCAGCATGGTATAAGGATTTTGAATGGTTGGAATATAGTGTTTCCAAGAAAAAAGCTTACTGTCACTATTGTTTTCTTTTTAAACATGACCCAATGGATGAGAAATTTAGTTATGAGGTTTTCTCCAAATTGGGGTATGACAACTGGAAAAATGTAGTCGCAACATTCCGTAAGCATGTCGGTGGGGCAACTAGCATCCACAATATGTCAAAGACAACACATGAAGATTTCAAAGATCAAAGGGCAAGTTTGAAAACTAAAGTAACAACTTACAACAAAGAGTCACTAATCAAGTATGAAACTCGTGTGGATACATCTTTGGGCATTGTAAGTTATTTAGCATTGCAAGGTGAATCATTCTGTGGGCATGATGAATCTGCTTCCTCTTTGAACAAGGGGAATTTTTTAGAGTTACTTGATTGGGTCAAAGAAAGGTGCCCGGAAGTTAAACTTGCATTTGATGAGCTATGTCCTAAAAATGCCAAAATGACTTCAGGAACCATGCAAAAAGAACTTGCTAAATATTGTGCAATGGCGGTCAGCAAAGCAATCAAAGAAGAGATGGGTGGTTGTCTTTTCACTGTTCTTATTGATGAGTGCCGTGATATTTCAGTGAAAGAGCAAATGGCTGTGGTTGTCAGGTACATGTTTAAGTATTTTAATTATTTCTGCATTTATTTAGTTTTGCTCAATCTAGAGTAGTAGAGTGGGTGAATTCATTGTAATTTTTCCCTATAGGCTCTTGAGCAAAAAAAGGGAGACCATTGAAAGATTTTTGGGTATCAAGCATGTCCCAGATACAACATCAACATCTTTGAAGAAGGCTCTATTGGAGGTTTTTGGTAAACATGGTTTGCTTGTTGCAAAATTGCAAGGGCAAGGGTATGATGGTGCATCTAATATGAGAGGAGAATTCAACGGCCTTCAAAAGTTAATCCGTGATGAGAATCCATATGCTTTTTATATTCACTGCTTTGCCCACCAACTACAATTGGTAGTTGTTGCTGTTTCAAGATGCTGCAAGGGTGTTGAGGATTTTTTTGAGTATGTGACCATGATTGTCAATGTCAGTGGTTCATATTGCAGGAGGAAGGATAAATTGCTTGATAAGCAAAAGCAGATTCTTTTGGATAAGATTGAGAGGGGTGAGATGCCCACGGGAAGAGGGAAAAATCAAGCAACCTCATTAGTCAGACCCGGAGATACACGTTGGGGCTCTCATTACACAACTTTATCTCGCATTGAATCAATATGGGATGCAGTGATAGAAGTTCTAGGCATTGTTGAGGAGGATGTGTTGTTCCATGTAGGGCAGGAGGGTTGGTTCATCAAATGGAGACATTCAGCTTTGTGTTCATCCTAAAGATGATGTTAAAAATCCTTCGTATGACAAATGATCTATATCTTCTATTGCAAAAGAAGGATCAAAATGTTGTTCAGGTATGTGATAGACAGATGGAGTATGTTATATGTATCTAGTTTGCTTGATATGTTTTGTTCATGTAAGTAGAGTTGCATCTAAACCCACAATTGTATCATTTCAGGCTATGTCATTGGTTACAGATGTGAGAACACGTTTGATCAATTGGAGAAATGATGGTTGGGAGCCACTCTTGGAAGATGTGAAAGCATTCTGCACCAAAAATGAAATTACAATACCAAGTATGGATGACACCTTCACAAAATGGGGGAAATCAAGAAAAGGTGGAAGAAACAATGTCACTGCTGATCATTTCTTTCGTGTGGACACCTTCTATGTTGCTATAGACTCCATCACTACGGAGTTTGATCATTGTTTTAACGAGGTATCTTCAGAGCTCCTCCAGAACTTCTCTTGTTTTGACCCAAGAGACACCTTTTCTAGGTTCAATATCAGTAAGCTTGCTCGACTCGCAGAGATTTATCATGAGGATTTCTCTAGTTATGACCGTGAGCATATACGAGATCACCTTGAGCTATTCATTATTCATATGAGAAGAATTGAAGATTTTAGAGATTGTCATGATATTGCAAGCCTAGCTAAAAAGATGGTTGAACTTGAAAGGCACACCATGTTTCCCACGGTTTATCGCCTCATTGAGCTGGCATTGCTACTACCGGTGGCGACAGCAACAGTTGAAAGGGCTTTTTCAGCAATGAAAATCATCAAGACCGAGTTGCGCAGCAAGATGTCCGATGGCTGGTGAGGGAGTCCTGGATTAGGGGTGTCCGGATGGCCGGACTATGACCTTTGTCCGGACTCCCGGACTATGAAGATACAAGATTGAAGACTTCGTCCCGTGTCTGGATGGGACTTTCCTTGGCGTGGAAGGCAAGCTTGGTGATACGATATGAAGATCTCCTCCCATTGTAACCGACTCTGTGTAACCCTAGCCCTCTCGGTGTCTATACAAACCGGAGAGTTTTAGTCCGTAGGAAGGACAACAATCATACCATAGGCTAGCCTCTAGGGTTTAGCCTCTCCGATCTCGTGGTAGATCAACTCTTGTACTACCCATATCATCAATATTAATCAAGCAGGAGTAGGGTTTTACCTCCACTGAGAGGGCCCGAACCTGGGTAAAAACATCATGTCCCTTGTCTCCTGTTACCATCCGCCTAGACGCACAGTTCGGGACCCCCTACCCGAGATCCGCCGGTTTTGACACCGACATTGGTGCTTTCATTGAGAGTTCCTCTGTGTCGTCACGCTTAGGCCCGATGGCTTCTTCGATCATCAACCACGACGTGGTCCAGGGTGAGACTTTTCTCCCCGGACAGATCTTCGTATTCGGCGGCTTTGCACCGCAGGCCAACTCGCTTGGCCATCTGGAGCAGATCGAAAGCTACGCCCCTGGCCATCAGGTCAGGTTTGGAAGCCTAAACTACGTGGCCGACATCCACGGGGACTTGATCTTCGACGGATTCGAGCCACGGCCGAGCGCGCCGCACTGTCTCGATGGGCATGATCTAGCTCTGCCGCCGGACAACGCCCAGAGTGCTGCTCAGGTATCCGCTCTGACCATTAGTTCGGAGCTAACTGCGCCAGTCGGGGACGCACGGTTGGACGCCGCTCCCGGATCCGCAACCTCTACGGCGATAGAGCCGAATACTAGCCTATTCTTTTACAAGGCCCGTGACTCCAAGGTGCCGGACTCTGTTCCGGACTCCGAATATTCCGCACCCCCTCCGATCGAACCCGGTTGGGCTCTGATCATGGAGTTCACCGCCGCGGACGTCTTTCAGCACTCGCCCTTTGGCGATATCCTGAACTCCCTAAAGTCTCTCCTTTGTCAGGAGAGCCCTGGCCGGACTATGGTCAGCAGGGTTGGGATGCGGACAACAAAGAAATTCGAAACCCACCCACCACCCACTTTGTAGCCACTGTCGATGATCTAACTGACACGCTCGACTACGACTCCGAAGACATCGATGGTATGGATGCCGATAGAGGAGACGACCAAGAACCAGCACCTATAGGGCACTGGAAAGCCACCTCATCATACGATGTATACATGGTGGACACACCTAAAAGAAATGACAACGAGGATCAAAATGGCGCAACCTGGGATCGCTCCCTCGAAAAACAATCAAAGCGGCGGCGTAAGCGCCACGCCAAGCCCAACCTCAACAAAGACCCAGCCATAGAGCAGGGCGAATCAACGGAAGACGAACATGCCATCGAGCAACCGTCCAAACAGGGCGGACAATCCGAACAACCCATCCCCGGGAAATATAATAGTCCGGATGACCTCACGCCGGAAAAATTGCTGGAACATCAGAACCTCCACCAAAGGCTCGTTGCCACTGCACGTAGCCTGAAAAAGCAGAAGCGAAGGCTCAAAACAGCGAAAGACGCACTCAGGATCAGATGGGGCAAAGTACTCGATACCGCACACAAGTACGGCAACAGTCGTCACACAAAGAGCTATCCGAAGCGGAAACTACTACCAAAATTTGATGAAGAGGCCATAGAGCCCCCACAGTCAAAAAATAAGGAAGCCACAAGGTCGGATAGACGACCCCACGATCGATCTCAAGCGACAAAGGGCGCCGCACTCAATACGGCGCACGATCCGCCCAAGGATTCGCATCAAAAAACTGGCCCAACCAGATCCATCTATGGGCCAAGAAAGCAAGCTTCAGTGAGCAATGCAATGCAAAAAATATCCGAACATCGCGGCACACCTACATACAGGGGCGCCGCACATCCCCTATGTTTTACTGATGAGGTGCTGGATCATGACTTTCCAGCGGGATTCAAGCCCGTGAACATAGAAGCATACGACGGAACAACATACCCTGGAGTCTGGATCGAGGATTATATCCTCCACATACACATGGCCAGAGGAGATGACCTTCACACCATAAAATACTTACCCCTTAAGCTGAAAGGGCCAGCCTGGCATTGGCTTAAAAGCCTTCCCGAAAACACCATGGGAAGTTGGGAAGCGCTCGAGGATGCTTTCCGGGCAAATTTTCAAGGGACCTATGTCCGACCTCTGGATGCAGATGATCTGAGTCATATAACTCAGCAGCCCGAAGAGTCAGCCCGAAAACTCTGGAACAGATTCCTTACTAAAAAGAATCAGATAGTCGACCGTCCGGACGCCGAGGCCCTAGCAGCTTTCAAACATAGCATCCGAGACGAATGGCTCGCCAGACACCTCGGCCAAGAAAAGCCGAGAACAATGGCCGCATTAACAAGCCTCATGACCCGCTTTTGCGCAGGAGAGGATAGCTGGTTGGCAAGAAGCAGCACCAGCGACCCGAGAACATCCGAACTCAGAGATGGAAACGGGAAACCGCGCCATAACAAAGAACAACGCCGAATCAAGGATAACAACCCGATGAGCACGGCAGTCAACGCCGGATTCAAAAGCTCTCGGCAAAATCAGGAAAAGCCGCCACCCAAAGATGACAG
Organism: Triticum aestivum; assembly: GCF_018294505.1. Taxonomy (NCBI): domain Eukaryota; kingdom Viridiplantae; phylum Streptophyta; class Magnoliopsida; order Poales; family Poaceae; genus Triticum; species Triticum aestivum. Next base: position 608,970,110 of record NC_057807.1, on the reverse strand, counting down.
GGACGAGCTGTCTAACCTCAACAAAATCCTGGACAAAATATGTCAAATCCACAGTACTCCCGGGAGACCTGCAAACCATACCCACAGAGATTGTTGGGTCTTCAAGCAGTCCGGCAAACTCAACGCCGAACACAAGGGGCTCGACACACCAAGCGAGGATGACGACGCACCCCACAAGCAGAACACTGGAGAGCAAAAGAAGTTCCCACAAGAAGTCAAAACAGTAAATTCACTTCAGATGACAAAAGGGAAAAACAGAACAGTGCTCACGAAAACACGCGCCATACGGCCAGCCCCAGAGGAGCAACGCCATTGGTTGTTACAACCAATCACCTTTGATCATCAGGATTACTCCAGAGGGGCCCGGAACGCAGGCTGGACTGCCTTGGTCTTGAATCCGATTATTGACGGACTCCAATTTACACAAGTCCTTATGGACGGCGGCAGTAACTTAAACCTGTTATATCAGGACACAATCCGCAAACTAGGGGTAAACCCAGCTATAATCCGCCATGGCAACACTTCCTTTCAAGGAGTCACGCCGGGTCCAGATACCCAGAGTATGGGTTCCCTTTCGGTAGAAGTCACGTTCGGCTCACCCGACAACTTCCGAAGCGAAAAGCTAACATTCCACATCGCCCCATTCGTAAGTCGCTATCAAGCGCTACTGGGACGTGAAGCTTTCGCCCGCTTTAACACAATACCTCATTATGCATCCCTTATACTTAAAATGCCCGGCCCACGAGGCATCATCTCATTACAGGGGAATATCAATTGACCCCCAAAGTACGGGTAATGGTGCGGCCGCCTGGACAGCCGCACAATAATCCAAGCCTACTATCCCGGACACGGCTCGACGAGTCCGGCGTAAACCTACATAGGCTTAATAGCCGCATAACCCTGTACAAGGGGCTCCGCGTGTTCACGCCAGGAGACAATACGGCTCAATTCTTGCTCCAACTATATTTTGTTTATTTAATATAGATTTCTCGCACGCTTATTTTTACTAAGTTCCTCTCTTTCGCAGACGAACATCGTGCTACGCCCGTCCAGGATACGGCACAACGGAGACACAGGCGCAGACATGCAGTAGGGACCCGTTTCAAGGATTCTTTTCAGATTAAGACCCTGCGTAAACCTTTTTTACTGTCTCTTGTTGACAACATCCCCCGGTTTTAGCTATAACCGAGGAGGAGGCTGGCGTCTTAGCATGTGGCCACGCCAGAATTTTGCGCGTACCTGGACACCAGGGGCTTTTTTTACCAAGGGCTCTATTTCGGCCCGTCTTAATAAAGACCGAATACCTTAGGGAGTGTTCGGCGTCGCGAGTTTGGCCTTATATGCATCAGCTCCGAATCATGTCTTTGGTCAAATGTTCGGTTTGCCCAGCTCTTGTGTTTTGCTGCCTTACGTTCCGTTATATCGGCTAACGCGGCACCAGGAGAACTACTGCGATTGTGCCCCGGTTCGGCCAGGCGAGCACCTCAGTAGAGAAAGCCGAAAACTGACTGTCATGATATAGCGAGAGACTGGTCAACCACTCGATGACTCTCGGAATCTTTCAGATTCCTCCGCATTAACGAAGGACCGCTTCCCGGTCAGGCACACACGCGCCCCGAATTCGGGCGAGAGCGGTGCCTTTAGGGGCTATTGAGTAGCCCCAATGTCAAACTCCTATGGCTAAGTGAAAGTGATAAAGCATTATAGTCCGGTTGCCTAGTTCGCCGCGCTATCACCTCCTTTGTAGGACCAAGACGTTGGATTAAGTGTGAAAAGGCGCCTTTTTTGCGAACACCCCCGCATTTTATGCGTGGGGGCTGAAGCCAACGACTGCCATCTTTCAGGTTATATACACATATACATTAACGGCTGCACAAGAGGTATTATAATTCTTGCAAGCACAAGTATAAAAAGCTTTTATATTCTATCAAAATATTTCTTTTACAATAGCACATGCTATTCGAACACAACATCCTTCGAGCACTGTGCTTCTATTAAACGAGCGCCCGGAAGAACTTCCTCAAAGTAGTGCCTGGCAGGTACCCGGCCTTCATCCGAATCCTGGGATGCAACAACACTAGCCTTCATATCCGCCCAGTATGTCTTGACACGGGCAAGAGCCATTTGTGCACCCTCTATGCACGCCGACCTCTTCATTGCATCAACATGCGGCACAGAACCAAGGAACTGCCGCACCAATCCAAAATAACTCTTCGGCTCTGGCTCTCCCGACCACAAACGACTCGCAACATAATTCATAGCGAGTCCGGATAACTTGTTCAGCTCTGTCCAGGCGGCCAAACAGTAGGATACCGAAAGTGGGCGTTCGGGATTGTGGAACTGCGACCAAAAAAGTTCTTCCAATTTATGGTCACCTCGACCTCGGAAGTGTTCGGTTGCATCTACCGCACTCGCTGCCAAATCCAGATAAGTGTTTTCCGCACTCCACTGCCGGTCTAACGGAGCATACCTAGGACCCCCGAACTTCATCCGCAGCATATAGGGCCTTCCAGCCGTGATATCTCCGACCGGACGCAGCTCCTCCTTCATAGCTCTCATTGCAGAGCGAGTATCCTTGGCCTCGGCAGTGATCTTCTCAAGGTCCTTCTGAACCGCCCTTTCTTCTTGTTCAAGAAATTTACAGCGGTCGGCAGCATCCTTCAATTTCATAGCCATCTCGGCTATTATCTTCTTGCTCTGGTAGTGAGCAGCCTGTTCGGCTTTCAGCTCTTCAGCCGCCTTAACGGCAGCCGCGTCACTTTTCCTTGCTTGCTCCTTGGCTCGGGAAAGTTCCATCCGAAGGTTCTCCACGGCAGCAGCACTATCTGCATTAAGCACATATATTGTAAGGCACGAGCTTCACACTCCCCTTATCAGATGTCTGTGGAGCATACCTTATGCCTCGTCTAGCCGCTTATTTACAAGCGCGATGTCGGCATCCGCCACGTCAAGTTGCCGCTTTAGCTCGGCAGATTCATCAGTCCGGCTAGCCACCAAACGCCTCGCCACCTTCATAAAAAGGTGACATTTTATACCTGGGGTTATGATCCTCTGTGCGCCATCACTCTTGACGACACATAGAGTCTCAGGGGCTACTATTTATACAGGGCGCATTTTATATATGCAGCTCTATCAAAAGGTACAACTTTTCACGTACCTCAAAGCATGTCAGTAAACTCCTGGCGGCCTCGTACAATCTGCTTTCCGCAGATGAAATCCTTCCTATCACCGTGTTCATCAACATACGGTGTTCTTCTGAGACGGACGCTCGCCTGAGCAGATCCCTCAGCCTCTCCGACCATGCACCAGAGGGCACTGGACTAGCCCGACGACCTTTTTCAGGATCCGGACTTGAAGAAACCCGCCGGGACGACACCTCGGGGTCTCCTGCCTCGTAAGTCGGTGCAGCTAGGGGAGGCGTTTCGCTCTCCATCATCTCCGGAAGAAGATCCCCTGAAGACGAGCTCTGCTGAGAAGGGTTGAGATTCGAACTACAAGGTAATATTTTGGTTATCTTCCTCAGAAATAAAACATGGATGCCACTAATTTTTTAACCCCTCTCTTTACTTACGGCTCAGAGGAAAGCTGATCCCCTTGAGGGTGCAATGCGGCCGGGGCAGTCTCCGGCGCCGGATCCTCTGACAAAGATTTCTTTCCCCGTTTCAAGGTTATCCCCTCCGGGTCTTCAGAGGCGCTCCTTTTCTTTCCCAAGTTGGGGGAATTCTCGATTCCTCCCTTCCTGACAGTCTCCTTCGTGGAGGCGGTGGCTCCTTGGTTCCCCTCTTCGCCCTCTGCCGAAAGCATAATCTCCAGCATCCTGGTTAACACGGGATCCGGCGCGGTCTCGGGCAGGGGGGCTGGACACCTGATAAGCTTTGCCTTCAATATCCACTCCTGTTCAAAGGATAGCTCTGTTAAACGGCCACTTTATGATGAAAATGCGGATGGTGTGTCCAAATATGGGGCTACTTACCTTAGCATCCTGGCGATTGCATCTCAGACCTGCGTCCTCGGATAAGTCCGGACACCTTGCTTGTGATCCGAAGAACAATTTGTACATCTCCACGGGCGTCGCGCCCATAAAATGTTGGAGGACTCGTGGTCCCTCCGAATTAAATTCCCACAGGCGGAGAGGGCGACGTTTGTAGGGCAGCGTGCGGCGAATCAGCATGACTTGCGCCACTACGGTCAAGCTAATATCTCTTTCGAGGAGATCTCGAATGCGGTCCTGCAGTAGGGGCACGTCTTTGGACGGCCCCCAGATAAGTCCTTCATTGGCCCATGATGCTCTCCGTGGTGGGGGACCCGAGCGAAAAGCAGGTGGCGCCACCCATGTGGTGCCCCTGGGGGCTGTGATGTAAAACCAGTCCCGTTGCCATAAGCCGAACTCTTCTTGAAAAGTGCCCTCGGGCCATGGAGCGCCGGCTATCTTGCTTATGATAGCTCCTCCGCACTCAACATGTTTCCCCTCGATCATCTTTGGCTCCACCTTGAAGGTTCTAAGCCACAATCCGAAGTGAGGGGTGATATGGAGGAAGGCCTCACACACGACAATGAATGACGAAATTTGGAGGATGGACTCCGGAGCTAAGTCGTGGGATTCCGGATCGTAATAGAACATCAGCCCCCTCACGAAGGGATCAATCGGAAGCCTAGCCCCCGAAGGAAGTGAGATGTGAACACCACGCTTTCACCGGGCTGGGGAGAGGGAATGGCCTGCCCTTGAGCAGGCAGCCTATGTGAGATTTCGCCAGTTAGATACCTGGCATCTCTCAGCTTTCACACGTCTTCTTTCGTAACGGAGGAAGGCACCCACCGGCCTTGAAGGTCGGAGCCGGACATCATCGAAGGTCCGAAGCGCCTAAAACTAGAAGCTTTGAGTGTTGGAACTCGAGGTGAGGGGCGGATTCAATTGGATTGAAAGAGGAGGGAGTCGAGCCTTGGTCTCTTTATAAAGGAGTTGAATACCAAGAGCCCTCCCCGTAACTGTTTGGGACTCTCTTTTAATTAGAGAGTCATACCAAAAGGCACGGTTGGGTTACCCACGCCCATATTGATGAGAATCCCGGAATAAGGGGACACGATCTCTGCTTTGACAAGACGTGCCAAGGAAACCGCCTCGCTAAACACGCTGAGGTGGAACAATAAAACGATAAAGGCTTGACCGTGGCGTGATGTCACGCTGTGGAATACGTCAGCAGATTAGATTTGTGCAGAAATTATTCTCTCTACGACGGTATGTGGAACTTATTTTTGCAGAGCCGGACACTATCCTTGTGTTCAACATCTTCTATGAAGTATTCGGAGGAGGAACCCGCCTTGCAATGCCGAAGACAACTTGCGCGCCGGACTCGTCGTCATTGAAGCCTGGTTCAGGGGCTACTGAGGGAGTCCTGGATTAGGGGTGTCCGGATGGTCAGACTATGACCTTTGGTCGGACTCCCGGACTATGAAGATATAAGATTGAAGACTTCGTCCCGTGTCCGGATGGGACTTTCCTTGGCGTGGAAGGCAAGCTTGGCGATATGATATGAAGATCTCCTCCCATTGTAACCAACTCTGTGTAACATTAGCCCTCTCCGGTGTCTATATAAACCAGAGAGTTTTAGTCCGTAGGAAGGACAACAATCATACCATAGGCTAGCCTCTAGGGTTTAGCCTCTCCGATCTCGTGGTAGATCAACTCTTGTACTACCCATATCATCAATATTAATCAAGAAGGAGTAGGGTTTTACCTCCACCGAGAGGGCCCGAACCTGGGTAAAAACATCGTGTCCCTTGTCTCCTGTTACCATCCGCCTAGACGCACAGTTCGGGACCCCCTACCCGAGATCCGCCGGTTTTGGCACTGACAGCTGGCTTAATGACTTGATGGTGTGTTACATTGAACAAGGGATATTCAAAAGTCTTGATCTTGGTAAAATTAAATAAGACATTCACAAGAAGGGTAGGGCACTGCCGTTGCCCGGGTCTTCCATGCGCCATTAAAACTTGCCTGGGTATGTTTTAGGTTGTTCATCTATTTAAAGTATGTTTGCATTTTCATTTTAGTTGGCTATTCTGTTTAGGATTATATGAAAATATTGGTGTGCATTGTTGGTTCGTATTCTCTATGTTGGTTGTGCACAATTATTTTTTTGGCTTAAGAGTTCGCCCCACCTCAAATACTTTCGTCCTCCGCCACTGCTATTAAGCCTCTACTAGATTAGCTTGTTGATCAAAGATGGTTATGGTTTCCTAACCATAGAAATGAGTTGTCATTTGATAACGGGACCAGATCATTTGGAGAATGATGTGATGGACATACCCAACCGTAAGCTTAGCATCAAGATCGTTTAGTTTATTTGCTTGGCTTTCTTCATGTCAAGTATATGTTCTTTAGACCATGAGATAATGCCACTCCCGGATACTGGAGGAATGCCTTATGTGCTATCATACGTCACTTCATAACTGGGTGATCATAAAGGTGCTCTACATGTATCTCCGAAGGTGTCTGTTGGGTTGCATAGATCAAGACATGGATTTGTTACTCCATGTGACGGAGAGATATCTCTGGGCCCTCTCGGTAATACAACATCATAAGAAGCTTCATGTGACTAATGAATTTAGTCATGGGATCTTGTATTACGGAACGAGTAAAGAGACTTGTCGGTAACAAGATTGAACTAGGTATGAAGATAACGACGATCGAATCTCGGACGAGTAACATATCGCCGGACAAAGGGAATTGCATACGGGATTGTCCGAATCCTTGACATTGTGGTTCAACTGATAAAGATCTTCGTTGAATATGTAGGAACCAATATGGGCATCCAGGTTCTGCTATTGGTTATTGACTGGAAAGGAATCTCGGTCATGTCTACATGATTCTCGAACCCGTAGGGTCGCACGCTTAACGTTAGGTAGCGTTAAGGTAGTATTGAGATATTATTAGTGGAAAATCCAAAGGTTGTTTGGAGTTCCGGATGGGATCCGGGACGTCACGAGGAGGTCTGGAATGGTCCGAAGGTAAGATTATATATGGAAAGTTGTTATCGGGGTTCCGGGAAAAAAAGTCTGGTTTTTCAATATTGTATAGGGAAGCCACCAGAAGGTTCCAGAGGCTTCCGGAGGGGTCCGAAAGTCCTCAGAGGGTCCCACCATGTCCCATACAGTAGCATAGTTGTAGGGGGCGCTCTGGCCTCAATAGGCCAGGGGCACCAGCCCCTACAAAGGCCCATGCACCTGGGAAGGGGGAAACCCTAAGGGGGAGGGCTTCCACTTGGCTTGGACGGCACACCTCCCCACTTGGCCGCCGCCCCCTGCCTTGGGTGGGGGGCTAGGGTTGCCACACCCCTCTCCTCATCCCTATATATAGTGGGGAGTGATACGTCTCCAACGTATCTATAATTTTTGATTGTTCCATGCTATTATATTACCCATTTTGGATGTTTATGGGCTTTACTATACACTTTTATATCATTTTTGGACTAACCTATTAACCGGAGGCCCAGCCCAAATTGTTTTTTTTCCTATTTCAGTGTTTCGCAGAAAAGGAATATCAAACGGAGTCCAAACGGAATGAAACCTTCGGGAGAGTTATTTTTGGAACAAACGCAATCCAGGAGACTTGGAGTGGACGTCAAGAAGCAAACGAGGAAGCCACAAGGAAGGGAGGCGCGCCCTAGGGGGGTGGGCGCGCCCCCACCCTCGTGGGCCCCTCGTGACTCCCCTGAACGACTTCTTTCGCCTATATATACTTGCATACCCTAAAAACATCCAGGAGCACAATAGATCGGGAGTTCCACTGCCACAAGCCTCTGTAGCCACAAAAAACCTCTCGGGAGCCCGTTCCGGCACCCTGCCGGAGGGGTAACCCATCACCGGTGGCCATCTTCATCATCCCGATGCTCTCCATGACGAGGAGGGAGTAGTTCACCCTCGGGGATGAGGGTATGTACCAGTAGCTATGTGTTTGATCTCTCTCTCTCTCGTGTTCTTGAGGTGATACAATCTTGATGTATTGCGAGCTTTGCTATTATAATTGGATCTTATGATGTTTCTCCCCCTCTACTCTCTTTTAATGGATTGAGTTTTCCCTTTGAAGTTATCTTATCGGATTGAGTCTTTAAGGATTTGACAACACTTGATGTATGTCTTGCATGTGCTTATTTGTGCTGACAATGGGATATTCACGTGATCTACTTGATGTATGTTTTGGTGATTAACTTGCGGGTTCAGTGACCTTGTGAACTTATGCATAGGGGTTGGCACACGTTTTCGTCTTGACTCTTCGGTAGAAACTTTGGGGCACTCTTTGAAGTACTTTGTGTTGGTTGAATAGATGAATCTGAGATTGTGTGATGCATATCGTATAATCATGCCCACGGATACTTGACGTGACATTGGAGTATCTAGGTGACATTAGGGTTTTGGTTGATTTGTGTCTTAAGGTGTTATTCTAGTACGAACTCTATGATAGATCGAACGGAAAGAATAGCTTCATGTTTTACTACGGACTCTTGAATAGATCGATCAGAAAGGATAACTTTGAGGTGGTTTTATACCATACAATAATCTCTTCGTTTGTTCTCCGCTATTAGTGACTTTGGAGTGACTCTTTGTTGCATGTTGAGGGATAGTTATATGATCCAATTATGTTATTATTGTTGAGAGAACTTGCAGTAGTGGAAGTATGAACCCTAGGCCTTGTTTCCTAGCATTGCAATACCGTTTACGCTCACTTTTACCACTTGTTACCTTGCTGTTTTTATATTTTCAGATTACAAATACTCATATCTACCATCCATATTGCACTTGTATCATCATCTCTTCGCCGAACTAGTGCACCTATACAATTTACCATTGTATTGGGTGTGTTGGGGACACAAGAGACTCTTTGTTATTTGGTTGCAGGGTTGTTTGAGAGAGACCATCTTCATCCTACGCCTCCCACAGATTGATAAACCTTAGGTCATCCACTTGAGGGAAATTTGCTACTGTCCTACAAACCTCTGCACTTGGAGGCCCAACAACGTCTACAAGAAGAAAGTTGCGTAGTAGACATCAAGCTCTTTTCTAGCGCCATTGTCGGGGAGGTGAGTGCTTGAAGGTATATCTTTAGATCTTGCAATAGAATCTTTTAGTTTCTTGTTTTATCACTAGTTTAGTTTATAAAATAAAACTACAAAAAAAATGGAATTATGGTTGCCTCATATGCTTCATCTTTTAATGTCTTTTCTTGAAAATGATGGGAAGGAAAATTGTGCTCAAGTGCTAGAAGAAGAATTACATAGAATGCTTGGCATAAAATATGTGAATGATGAGCATGATTGCAATGTTGTTAGTATGAATTCTTTGAATACCCATGATGCTAATGATATGCAAAGCCACAAGCTTGGGGATGCTATGTTTGATGAATATGATATTTTTTGTCCTCCAAGTTTTGATGAGCAAATTTATTATGATGAAAGCATGCCTCCTATTTATGATGATTATTGTGATGACATGTATGCTATAAATAATAAAGATAACCATGAAACTTGTCATCTTGATTTTAATTTTCAATTGGATTATGCTTCACATGATAGTTATTTTGTTGAGTTTGCTCCCACTACTATTGATGAGAATAAATTTGCTTATGTGGAGAGTAGTAAAATTTCTATGCAAGTAGATCATGAAAAGAATGCTTTATGTGTTGGCTATATTGTTGAATTCATTCATGATGCTACTGAAAATTATTATGAGGGAGGAATATATGCTTGTAGGAGTTGCAATGATACCAAGTTTCCTCTCTATGTGCTTAAAGTCTTAAAGTTATGCTTGTTTTGTCTTCCTATGCTAGTTGATTATTGTTACCATAAGTTGTTTGCTCACAAAATCCCTACGCATAGGAAGTGGGTTAGGCTTAAATGTGCTAGTCATATGCTTCATGATGTCCCATTATGTTTCAATTCTTATCTTTTATGTGAGCATCATTGTCATCATCATGCCTAGCTAGAAAGGCGTTAAAGAAAAGCGCTTGTTGGGAGACAACCCAATATTTACCTTTACTGTTTTTGTATGTTCACGTGATTATGATACTGTAGTAATCATGTTTTATAGCTTTTGTTTCAATAAAGTGCCAAGTAAGACCTTTAGGATAGCTTATGGTGATAGTTGTGTTGATCCTCCTGAAAATCAGAAACTTTTGCACCCAGTAAATTAGTTTTGATAATTCACCGAAATGTGATTTTGATATGATTCTTTTTTCTATGGATTGGTACACAAATTTCTCATGCTTTCCTAATTTGGTAGAATGCTTGGAGTTAAATAAGTATTCGAGAGTTACAGATTACTACAGACTGTTCTGTTTTTGACAGATTCTGTTTTCTATGTGTTGTTTGCTTATTTTGATGAATCTATGAGTAGTATTGGAGGGTATGAACCATAGAGAAGTTGGAATACAGTAGATATTACACCAATATGAATTTAGAATGAGTTCACAACAGTACCTAAGTGGTGATTTATTTTCTTATACTAACGGAGCTTACGAGTTTTCTGTTGAGTTTTGTGTTGTGAAGTTCTCAAGTTTTGGGTAAAGATTCGATGAACTGTGGAATAAGGAGTGGCAAGAGCCTAAGCTTGGGGATTCCCAAGGCACCCCAAGGTAATATTCAAGGACAACCAAGAGCCTAAGCTTGGGGATGCCCCGGATGGCTTCCCCTCTTTCGTCTTCGTTCATCGTTAACTTTACTTAGAGCTATATTTTTATTCACCACATGATATGTGTTTTGCTTGGAGCATCATTTTCTTTTGTTATTATTTGCTTGATGTTATTTATAATAATGTTTTGCATCTATATTTTCAATAAAAATGTCATGGATAGCCTTTACCATGCTTATTTTGCAAGTATACATGTTGCTGTTTCAAAACAGAAAGTTTATCGGTGTTGCAAAAATTCCCTAGAAAAGTCAGAATATGATAAATTGTTGAATTTTTTTGCAAATAAGCTTTGATGAATTTTCTACAGTTTAGTATTTTTCTCATAATTTTTGGAGTTAGGGAAGTATGATGAATCTTGCATTCTTTATAGACTGTACTGTTTTGGCAGATTGCTGTTATGTTTGCATTGTTTGCATATGTTTGCTTGTTTAATGATTCTATTTGAGGATAGGAGTATTAAATATGCAGAGGCATTTAGTATGCAATTTTGAATAATAATTTTAGTGATTTGTTACAGTAGAGAATGATAAGGTTATTGCGTTGATTGATACTAACTTATCTCACGAGTTCTTGTTGAGTTTTGTGTGGATGAAGTTTTTAAGGTGTAGGGAAGTCGTGACATAAAAGGAATTAAGGAGACACAAAAGCTCAAGCTTGGGGATGCCCAAGGCACCCCAAGATAATATTTCAAGAAGTATCAAGCATCCAAGCTTGGGGATGCCCCGGTAGGCATCCCACCTTTCTTCTTCAACAATTACCGGTTAGTATCGGTTGGACCTAAGTTTTTGCTTCTTCACATGATGTGTGCTATCCTTAAAATGTCATTTTGTTTTGTTTTGCTTGCTGTTTGAATAATATCCCAAGGTCTGAAATTCTTAAATGTTAGAGAGTCTTCACATAGTTGCACAATTCTTTGACTACTCATTGATCTTCACTTATATCTTTTGGAGTAGTTTGTCTTTTGCTCTAGTGCTTCACTTATACCTTTTTAGAGCACGGTGGTGGTTTTATTTTGTAGAAATTATTGATCTCTCATGCTTCACTTATATTATTTTGAGAGTCTTTTAGAACAGCATGGTAATTTGCTTTGGTTATAAAAATAGTCCTAATATGATGGGCATCCAAGAGGGATATAATAAAAACTTTCATATAAAGTGCATTGAATACTATGAGAAGTTTGATTCTTTATGATTGTTTTGAGATATAAAGGTGGTAATATTAGAGTCATGCTAGTTGGGTAATTATGAAGTTGAGAAATACTTGTGTTAAAGTTGGCAAGTCCCGTAGCATGCACGTATGGTAAAGGTTGTGTGACAAATTTGAAGCATGGGGTGTTCTTTTGATTGCCTTCCTTATGAGTGGAGGTCGGGATCGCGCGATGATTAAGTCCTACCAACCCTCCCCCTAGGAGCATGCGTAGTAGTACTTTGCTTCGAGGGCTAATAAACTTTCACAATAAGTATATGAGTTCTTTATGACTAATGTGAGTCCATGGATTATATGCACTCTTACCCTTCCATCATTGCTAGCCTCTATGGTACCGTGCATTGCCCTTTCTCGCTTTGAGAGTTGGTGCAAACTTTGCCGGTGCATCCAAACCCCATGATATGATACGCTCTATCACACATAAACCTCCTTATATATTCCTCAAAATAGCCACCATACCTACCTATTATGGCATTTCCATAGCCATTCCGAGATATATTGCCATGCAACTTTCCACCATTCCATTTACCATGACACGCTCCATCATTGTCATATTGCTTTTGCATGATCATGTAGTTGACATCGTATTTCTGACAAAGCCACCTTTATAATTCTTTCATACATGTTGCTCTTGATTCATTGCATATCTCAGTACACCGCCGGAGGCATTCACATAGAGTCATATGTTGTTCTAAGTATTGAGTTGTAATTCTTGAGTTGTAAATCAATAAAAGTGTGATGATCTTTATTATTAGAGCATTGTCCCAAGTTAGGAAAGGATGATGGAGACTATGATTCCCCCACAAGTCGGGATGAGACTTCAAAATAAACTTCATGATAGAGAGTCTCCTATGTTGTCACTTTCATATACTAGTGGGAATTTTAAATTATAGAACTTGGCTTGTATATTCCAGGGCTTCCTCAAATTTCCCTAGGTCTTCGTGAGCGAGCAAGTTGGATGCACACCCACTTAGTTTCTTTTGATGAGCTTTCATACATTTATAGCTCTAATGCATCCGTTGCATGGCAATCCCTACTCACTCACATTAATATATATTAATGGGCATCTCCATAGCCCGTTGATACGCCTAGTTGATGTGAGACTATCTTCTCTTTTTGTCTTCTCCACAACCACCATCCTATTCCACATATAGTGCTATGTCCATGGCTCATGCTTATGTATTGCGTGAAGATTGAAAAAGTTTGAGAATACTAAAGTATGAAACAATTGATTGGCTAAAACCGGGGTTGTGCATGATTTAAATATTTTGTGTGATGAAGATAGAGCATAGCCAGACTATATGATTTTGTAGGGATAACTTTCTTTGGCCATGTTATTTTGAGAAGACATGATTACTTTGTTAGTATGATTGAAGTATTATTACTCTTATGTCAATATTAAACTTTTATCTTGAATCATTTGGATCTGAACATTCATGCCACAATAAAGAAAATTACATTGAGAAATATGCTAGGTAGCATTCCACATCAAAAATTCTGTTTTTATCATTTACCTACTCGAGGACGAGCAGGAATTAAGCTTGGGGATGCTTGATACGTCTCCAACGTATCTATAATTTTTGATTATTCCATGCTATTATATTACCCATTTTGGATGTTTATGGGCTTTACTATACACTTTTATATCATTTTTTGGACTAACCTATTAACCAGAGGCCCAACCAAATTGCTGTTTTTTTTGCCTATTTTAGTGTTTCGTATAAAAGGAATATCAAACAGAGTCCAAACGGAATGAAACCTTCGGGAGAGTTATTTTTGGAACAAACACAATCCAGGAGACTTGGAGTGGACGTCAAGAAGCAAACGAGGAAGCCATGAGGCTGGGAGGCACGCCCCCACCCTCGTGGGCCCCTCGTGGCTCCCCTGATCAACTTCTTTCGCCTATATATACTTGCATACCCCGAAAACATCCACAAGCACAATAGATCAGGAGTTCCACCGCCGCAAGCCTTTGTAGCCACTAAAAACCTCTCGGGAGCCCGTTCTGGCACCCTGTCAGAGGGGGAACCCATCACCGGTGGCCATCTTCATCATCCCGGCGCTCTCCGTGGCGAGGAGGGAGTAGTTCACCCTCGAGGCTGAGGGTATGTACCAGTAGCTATCTGTTTGATCTCTCTCTCTCTCTCTCGTATTCTTGAGGTGATACGATCTTGATGTATCGCGAGCTTTGCTATTATAGTTGGATGTTATGATGTTTCTCCCCCTCTACTCTCTTGTAATGGATTGAGTTTTCCCTGTGAAATTAACTTATCGGATTGAGTCTTTAAGGATTTGAGAACACTTGATGTATGTCTTGCATGTGCTTATCTGTGGTGACAATGGGATATTCACGTGATCTACTTGATGTATGTTTTGGTGATCAACTTGCGGGTTCAGTGACCTTGTGAACTTATGCATAGGGGTTGGCACACGTTTTTGTCTTGACTCTTCGGTAGAAACTTTGGGGAACTCTTTGAAGTACTTTGTGTTGGTTGAATAGATGAATCTGAGATTGTGTGATGCATATCGTATAATCATGCCCACGGATACTTGAGGTGACATTGGAGTATCTAGGTGACATTAGGGTTTTGGTTGATTTGTGTCTTAAGGTGTTATTCTAGTACGAACTCTATGATAGATCGAACGGAAAGAATAGCTTCATGTTATTTTACTACGGATTCTTGAATAGATCGATCAGAAAGGATAACTTTGAGGTGGTTTCGTACCCTACAATAATCTCTTCGTTTGTTCTCCGCTATTAGTGACTTTGGAGTGACTCTTTGTTGCATGTTGAGGGATAGTTATATGATCCAATTATGTTATTATTGTTGAGAGAACTTGCAGTAGTGAAAGTATGAACCCTAGGCCTTGTTTCCTAGCATTGCAATACCGTTTACGCTCACTTTTACCACTTGTTACGTTACTGTTTTTATATTTTTAGCTTACAAATACTCAAATCTACCATCCATATTGCACTTTTATCGCCATGTCTTCAGCGAGCTAGTGCACCTATACAATTTACCATTGTATTGGGTGTGTTGGGGACACAAGAGACTCTTTGTTATTTCGTTGCTGGGTTGTTTGAGAGAGACCATCTTCATCCTATGCCTCCCACGGATTGATAAACCTTAGGTCATCCACTTGAGGGAAATTTACTACTGTCCTACAAACCTTTGCACTTGGAGGCCCAACAACGTCTACAAGAAGATGGTTGCGTAGTAGACATCAGGGAGGCACAGGGGGAAGCCAAGGCTTTCGTGCTTGCCCCGTCTCCCTCCCGTTACTCCTCCATGTTCTATCAGCGCTTGGCGAAGCCCTGGTAGAGTTCCGCTGCCACCACCACTGATAACCCACAAGTGTAGGGGATAATTGTAGCCTCTTTCGATAAGTAAGAGTGTCGAACCCAACGAGGAGCTAAAGGTAGAAAAAATATTCTCTCAAGTCCAATCTGCCACTGATAAGACTCTACACACGCTTAGTGTTCGCTTTACCTAGAACAAGTATGAAACTAGAAGTACTTTGTAGGTGTTGTTGATAGGTTTGCAAGATAATAAAGTGTACGTAAATATAAACTAGGGGCTGTTTAGATAAATAAGCAATATAGCGATTGTGGAAAAGTGGTGGTAGGAGTTGTGAAATGGTCCCTAAGCAATTGACTACTTTACTAGACCGATAGCAAGTTTTATGTGGGAGAGGCATAAGCTAACATACTTTCTCTTCTTGGATCATATGCACTTATGATTGGAACTCTAGCAAGCATCTGCAACTACTAAAGATCATTAAGGTAAAACCCAACCATAGCATTAAAGTATCAAGTCCCCTTTATCCCATACGCCACAACCCCCTTACTCGGGTTTATGCTTCTGTCACTCAAGCAACCCACTATAAGTGAATCATGAACATATTGCAACACCCTACAACGGGAACCCCTCATGCTTGCGCGACACGGAGGGAACAATAGGACAGCAACATAACCACAAGCAAATTAAACCAATCATAGCAATTCATCAATCACCGATAGGACAACGAAAATCTACTCAGACATCACAGGATGGCAACACATCATTGGATAATAATATGAAGCATAAAGCACCATGTTAAAGTAGAGGGTACAGCGGGTTGCGGGAGAGTGGACTGCTTAATATAGAAGGGGGAAGGTGATGGAGATGTTGGTGAAGATGGCGGAGGTGTTGGTGTAGATTGTGGTGATGATGATGGCCCCCGGCAGCGCTCCGGCGCCACCGGAAGCAAGGGGGAGAGAGCCCCCTTCTTCTTCTTCTTCTTCTTCCTTGACCTTCTCCCTAGATGGGAGAAGGGTTTCCCCTCTGGTCCTTGGTCTCCATGGCGTGGGAGGGGCGAGAGCCCCTCCGAGATTGGATCTGTCTCTCTGTCTCTCTCTGTTTCTGCGTTCCCGGATTCTGCCCTGGCACAGTTTCTTTTATATCCAGAGATCTGTAACTCAGATTGGATTCAACCCTTCGCCCAGATATTTTTCCAAAAATTAGCTTTCTTGAGGCCAAAGAAGAGCGTCAACCGCCTTATGGGGTGCCCACGAGGGTCAAGGGCGCGCCCAGGGAAGGCAGGCGTGCCCCCTGCCTCGTGGGCCTCTCGGGCACCGTCTTGCATTGACTTTTCTTCCGAAAAATCCGAAATATTCCAAAAATATACTCTGTCCGGTTTTATTCCATTTGGACTGCGTTTGATATGGGGTTCCTGCGAAACATAAAACATGCAACAAACATGAACTGGCACTGGGCACTGGATCAACGTGTTAGTCCCAAAAAATAGTGTAAAAAGTCACCAAAAGTATATGAAAGTTGAATAATATTGGCATGGAACAATAAAAAATTATAGATACAATGGAGATGTATCAGCATCCCCAAGCTTAATTCCCGCTCGTCCTCGAGTAGGTAAATGATAAAAAAGATAATTTTTGATGTGGAATGCTACCTAGCATAATCTTGATCATATATCTAATCATGGCATGAATATTAAGACACGAGTGATTCAGAGCAATAGTCTATTGTTTGAAATAAAAAGATAATACTTCAAGCATACCAACCAAGCAATTATGTCTTACCGAAATAACATAGCCAAAGAAAGCTTATCCCTAAAAAATCATACAGTTTGGCCATGCTTCATTTTCGTCACACAAAATGGACCCATCATGCACAACCCTGATGACGAGCCGAGCAATTGGTTCATACTTTTCAACGCGCTTCAGCTTTTTCAACACTCACACAATACATGAGCACAAGCCATGGATATAGCACTATAGGTGGAATAGAATATGATGGTGGGGGTTTATGTTGAGGAGACAAAAAGGGAGAAAGTCTCACATCAATGCGGCTAATCAACGGGCTATGGAGATGCCCATCAATTAATGTCAGTGCGAGGAGTAGGGATTGCCATGCAACAGATGCACTAGAGCTATAAGTGTATGAAAGCTCAAAATGAAACTAAGTGGGTGTGCATCCAACTTGCTTGCTCGTGAAGACCTAGGGCATTTGAGGAAGCCCATCGTTGGAATATACAAGCCAAGTTCTATAATGAAAATTCCCACTACTATATGAAAGTGACAATATAATAGACTCTCTATATGAAGAACATGGTGCTACTTTGAAGCACAAGTGTGGTAAAAGGATAGTAACATTGCCCCTTTTTTCTTTCTTTTTTTTCTTTTTTTGTGGGCTTCTTTGGCACCCTTTTTTATTTAGGCTTCTTTGGCCAATCTTTTTTTTCTTTTTGATGGGGCAATGCTCTATAATGATGATTATCACACTTTTATTTACTTACAACTCAATATTACAACTCGATACTAGAACAAAGATATGACTCTATATGAATGCCTCTTGCGGTGTACCGGGATGTGGAATGATCTAGCATAGCAAAGATATCAAAAAATCGGACAAGCCATGAAAACATCATGCTAGCTATCTTACGATCATGCAAGGGAATATGACAATGAATGCTCATGTCATGTATATGATGATGATCGAAGTTGCATGGTAATATATCTCGGAATGGCTATGGAAATGCCATGATAGGTAGGTATGGTGGCTGTTTTGAGGAATATATAAGGAGGCTTATGTGTGATAGAGTGTATCGTATCACGGGGTTTGGATGCACCGACGAAGTTTGCACCAACTCTCAAGGTGAGAAAGGGCAATGCACGGTAACGAAGAGGCTAGCAATGATGGAAGGGTGAGAGTGTGAATAATCCATGGACTCACATTAGTCATAAAGAACTCATATACTTATTGCAAACGTTTCTTAGCCCTCGAAGAAAAGTAGTACTACGCATGCTCCTAGAGGGATAGATTGGTAGGAAAAGACCATCGCTCGTCCCCGACTGCCACTCATAAGGAAGACAATCAAAGAAACACCCCATGCTTCAAATTTGTCACACAACGGTTACCATACGTCCATGCTACGGGACTTGCAAACCTCAACACAAGTATTTTTGCAATTTCACAATTACTCAACTAGCACGACTCTAATATCACCACCTTTATATCGCAAAACTATTGCAAGGAATCAAACATATCATATTCAGCGATCTACAAATTTATGTAGGATTTTATGACTAACCATGTAAATGGCCAATTCCTGTCATCTCTCTAAATAGATATAAGTGAAGCAAGAGAGTTTAATTCTTTCTACAAAAGATATGCCCACGCTCTAACAAATATAAGTGAAGCAAAATATCATTCTACAAATGGCGGTTTTCTATGTGAAGCGAAACAGGCAATCCAAACTTCAAATGATATAAGTGAAGCACATGAAGCATTCTATAAAGACATACTCAAAAGATTTAAGTGAAGTGCAATGAGCATTCTATAAATCAATCAAGTACTATCTCATACCAGCATGGTGCATAAAAGAAAAGTGAAAACTAAATGCAAAAGACGCTCCAAGAATTGCACATATCGCATGAACGAAACGAATCCGAAAACATACCGATACTTGTTGAAGAAAGAGGGGATGCCTTCCGGGGCATCCCCAAGATTAGACGCTTGAGTATCCTTGAATATTTACTTGGGGTGCCTTGGGCATCCCCAAGCTTGAGCTCTTGCCTCTCCTCCTTTTCCTCATATCGAGACCTCCTCGGTTAAAGACTTCATCCACACAAAACTTCAATAGAAAACTCAGTAAGATCTGTTAGTATAATAAAGCAAATCACTACTCTAAGTACTGTTACAAACCAATTCATATTTTGTTTTTTCATTGTTTCTACTATAATATAGCTTTTCCATGGCTTAATCCACTGATAGAAATTGATAGATTCATCAAAACAAGCAAACTATGCATCAAAAACCGAATCTGTCAAAAACAGAACACTATGCAGCAATCTGAACATTCACCATACTTCTGGTACCCAAACAATCCTACCAAAATTAGGAAAAATGCAAAATTTGTATATCAAGACAGTGCAAAAAGAATGAGAACCATTTGACATTCCAGTAAAAAATGTAAAATTGCGCACTACAACCAAAGTTTCTGTCCTGCACCGCACAAACCAACTAGCATTGTAAACATCCTAAAGGCAAACCTTGGCACATTATTTTTATAATACAATGGAATCTTACAAGGGGATAATTATTTTTGTTGAAAAGTTTCTGTAATCAAGATTCACAAAGTTTACGTGAGCATGAACAAAGTTCAAGGAGATCTCCCACTTCAACAATGCTTGTCTCTCTCACTTTCACTTTCCTTTTTGAAAAGTTTTGGGTTCCCCTCTTTATTTTTTATTTTTTTATTTTTAGACTATATGAAAGCACTCAACAGAAATAAATGAATCTCTAAAACTTCCGGGTTGTCTCCCTGGCAGCGCTTTCTTTAAAGCCATTAAGCTAGGCATATAGTGCTCAAGTAATGGATCCACTCGGATCCCAAGGTATATCAAAGCCAATTTTAATTAACAATGATTTTTGATTTAGTAGTGAGCACAAAGTAACATATATCAAGCAACAACGAAGTCTAACTCTCTTCCTATGCATTGACATGTCATAAAAGAAAAATTCATGCACACCAAGTAAAGGCAAATGCATAGTATAAGCAGTTTCTTGCAATTTTATCATATTGCAAACATAGAGAGGTGGAGATATAGTTCCCCTCTTATAATAATTGCAACTAGGAGCAGCAAGCACATGCATATTATATCTATCAAAATCATCATGTGCAACGGTAAAAGGCAACCCATCAATATAATCCTTAATAAGCACAAACTTCTCCGATATAGTGTAGTTTGGAGAATTCAAAAAGATAATAGGACTATCATGCGTGGGTGCAATAGCAACAATCTCATGTTTAACACAAGGAACTATAGCAAGTTCATCTTCAAACACATAATTCATATTGGCATCTTTGCCACAAGCATAGCAGGCATCATCAAAAATGGATATTTCAAGAGAATCAATGAGATCATAACAATCATCATAGCAATCATCCTTCGGTAAGCACGAAGGGAAATTAAACAATCTATGAGTTGAAGAGTTACTCTCATTAGAAGGTGGGCACGGGTAGCTAATCCGCTCTTCCTCCTTTTGCTCTTCGCTCTCCTCATCATCTTTTTCATCCAATGAGCTCACAGTTTCATCAATTTCTTCTTCCATAGACTCCTACAAAATATTAGTCTCTTCTTGGACAGCGGAGACTTCCTCAATAAATGCATCAATATCGGAATTATATTCATAATTCTCATAACAATATTTAAGTATAGCAAAATTTTCAGGTCTATAAACCGAATCATCAAAATCTTCAAACTCTTTAAACATAGATTCAATTTCATAAGCACCCATAAAAGCAACAAATTCTTCTATTTGTTCCACATCATAGTAATCATATATACCATTAGCATAAGAAGCTAAGGTTTTATTATCATTGAATTTGCATGAAAAGGGAAGGTGTGGAGCCTTCATCCTAGAGCAACAAGTATAATCATGTCTCAAGCATAGATCCCGAGCATTGATACGTCTTCGCCATATCTATAATTTTTGATTGTTTCATGCCAATATTATTCAACTTTCATATACTTTTGGCAACTTTTTATACTATTTTTTGGGACTAACATATTGATCCAGTGCCCAGTGCCAGTTCCTGTCTGTTGCATGTTTTGTGTTTCGCAGAAACCTAATGACCCACAAGTGTAGGGGATCTATCGTAGTCCTTTTGATAAGTAAGAGTGTCGAACCCAATGAGGAGCAGAAGGAAATGATAAGCGGTTTTCAGTAAGGTTTTCTCTGCAAGCACTGAAATAGTAGGTGATAGATAGTTTTGTGATAGGACGAATAATAACAAGCAAAAAAGTAAATAAAGTAAATAAAGTGCAGCAAAGTGGCCCAATCCTTTATGTAGCAAAGGATAAGCCTAGACAAATTCTAATAATGAGGAAAGAGCTCCCGAGGACACATTGGGAATTATCGTCAAGCTAGTTTTCATCACGTTCATATGATTCGCGTTCGGTACTTTGATAATTTGATATGTGGGTGGACCGGCACTTGGGTACTGCCCTAACTTGGACAAACATCCCACTTATGATTAACCCCTATTGCAAGCATCCGCAACTACAAAAAGGGGTATTAAGGTAAACCTAACCACAACATTAAACATATGGGCCCATATGAACCCCTAACAAAGCAACGCATAAACTAGGGTTTAAGCTTCTGTCACTCTAGCAACCCATCATCTACTCATTACTTCCCTATGCCTTCCTCTAGGCCCAAATAATGGTGAAGTGTCATGTAGTCGACGTTCACATAACACCACTAGAGGAAAGATAACATACATCTCATCAAAATATCGAATGAATGCCAAATTCACATGACTACTAATAGCAAGAATTCACCCATGTCCTCAGGAACTAAAGTAACTACTCACAAAGCATAATAATAATATGCATTAAGGATCTGAACATATGATCTTCCACCAAGTAAACTAATAAGTATCAACTACAAGGAGTAATCAACACTACTAGCAACCCACATGTACCAATTTGTGGTTTTGGATACAAGATCGGATACAAGAGATGAACTAGGGTTTGAGAGGAGATGGTGCTGATGAAGACAATGATGGAGATTGACCCCTTCCCGATGAGAGGATCGTTGGTGATGACGTTGGTGATGATTTCCCCCTCCCGGAGGGAAGTGTGCCCGGCAGAACAGCTCCGCCAGAGCCCTAGATTGATTCCGCCAAGGTTCCGCCTCGTGGCGGCGGAGTTTCGTCCCGTAAGCTTGCCCACGATTTTTTCCAGGGTAAAAGTGATGATATAGCAGAATATGGACGCCGGAGGCCCTCTAGGGGGCCCAGGAGATAGGGGCCCGCCCTATAGGGGTGGGGGGCGCCCCTGTCTCCTGGACAGGGTGTGGGCCCCCTCGCCTATTTCTTTCACTCATAAATTCTTAATAAATCCAAAAAGTTGTTTCGTGGAGTTTCAGTACTTTTGGAGTTGTGCAGAATAGGTTTCCAATGTTTGCTCCTTTTCCAGCCAGAACTCCAGCTGCCGACATTCCCCCTCTTCATGGTAAACCTTGTAAAATAAGAGAGAATAGCCATAAATATTGAGATATAAAGTGTAATGACAACCCATAATGCAATAAATATTGATATAAAAGCATGATGCAAAATGGACGTATCAACTCCCCCAAGCTTGGACCTCGCTTGTCCTCAAGCGGAAACCGAAATCGAAAAATATGTCCACATGTTTAGGGATAGAGGTGTCGATAAAAATAAAATACGGACATGAGGGCATCATGATCATTCTAATAACAACAACATATATAGATTTTGTCATATGATTTCTTATGCTCAAGTAATAAGCAATTCACAATGTCAAGTATGGTTCATAAACTTCATTGGGAACTAACAGACTATAATCTCAGTCATTGAAGCAATTGCAATTTATCGTAACATCAAAAAGAGTCAATAATAGAGCTTTTCAACAAGCTCACATACTCAACTATCTCGTAGTCTCCCATAATTGCTAACACTCATGCAATACTTGTGGTTATAGAGTTTCATCCGGACACTGAGAAAGATAGGGGCTTATTGTGTTGCCTCCCAACGTATTCACCTTTAGGTGATGTCAACAATAATAGCCTATGCCAACTTACATCCAATTGGATATATGTATCATGATCTTTCAAACACGAGGAGCTTGCCAAAGGATAAAATGAAAAGGTGGAAAGGTGAGGATCACCTTGACTCAAGCATAAAGAAAAAACATAAAATAAAAGATAGGCCCTTCGCAGAGGGAAGCAGAGGTTGTCATGCGCGTTTAGGGTTGATGCACGAAATCTTAATGCAAAAGAACGTCACTTTATATTGCCCCTTGTATGTGGACCTTTATTATGCAATCTGTCGCTTTTATTACTTCCACAACAAGTTCGTACAAAGCTTATTTTCTCTGCACTAATAAGTCATACATATTTAGAGAGTAATTTTTATTGCTTGCATCGATGACAACTTACTTGAAGGATCTTACTCAATCCATAGGTAGGTATGGTGGACTCTCATGGCAAAACTGGGTTTGAGGATATTTGGAAGCACAAGTAGTATCTCTACTTGGTGCAAGGAATTTTGGCTAGCAAGAGGGGGGAAGGCAAGCTCAACATGTTTGGAAGGTCAATGACAATATACTTTAACTGAGATGTCGGAAAACATAAACCATTACGTTGTCTTCCTTGTCCAACATCAACTCTTTTAGCATGTCATACTTAATGAGTGCTTCACAATCATAAAAGATGTCCAAGATAATATATCTATATGTGAACCCCTCTTTCCTTATCACTTCCTATTAATTGCAACGATGACCAAGGCTACGTTCATCAACTCTCAACAATTTTTATGCCTCATACTTTCTATTTGTGAAGTTATCACTATACATAAGATCAATATGAACTCTTTTGTTCTTTCTACTTTCTGAAGATCATAGCAACATAGCAAAGCCCTTGACTCAACACTAATCTTTATTATAGATAGCACACGGACTCACTTACATAAAGAGATCACAAAGAAAAACTCAAAACTACTTGATATCAAAACTTCAATCTACTAGATCAAGATACTACTAAAAGGATCAAACTAAATAAAGTGGTAAAGATAGGAGTGTAATGGTGATACGATACCGGGGCACCTCCCCCAAACTTGGCGGTTGCCAAGGGGAGTGCCCATACCCATGTAATTATTTCTTCGGAGGTGATGGAGGTGGTGATGATGATGGTGGATAATCGCACATTGAGCGTAAAAGCTCCTCCAACTTGCGGATAATGCCCTTGAGCCCCGCAATATGATCCTTCAACAAAATATTCTCCTGTGTGAGATACTTGTTTTCTATGCGGGCTAACTCAATCATCTTGAAAGCTTCAATCTCTGTTGGAGTGAAAAGGTTAGGTAAAGGGTGAGGGATGTCTTCTTCTTTCACCACCGGAGCTTGAACCTCCATGGCCTTCTTGATCCCTTCATCCTTGTTGATCTCTTCTGGTTCCTCTCTTTTCAACTCTATCTTCAATAGCCAGGCATCCTTGTCTTTGTTGTTGTAGGAGGGAGAAGTCATGGTGCTCTAAATCTGCAACAGGAACAACTCAAAACGAAAACAGAGGATATTTGCGTGATACGGTGGTCAAAACCTTCGGGAGTATATATAATGATTTTTTACCGACCAAAATACGTAACATACAAGAAAACGGAGTCCAGGAGGCACACGAGGTGCCCACGAGATAGGGGGAGCGCCCTACAGGGGGGCACGCCCTCCTCTCTTGTGGGAGCCTCGTGTCCCTTTCGGACTACTTCTTTCTTCCTAAAATTCCTAAATAATCCAAACTGATAAAAATTGCCATTAGAGTTGTTTTGGAGTCGGTATACTTACCGTACCACGTACCTATGCCTTTTCGGGGTCTGGAACGTTCTGGAAAGTGTCTCTTATGTACTCCTCTGGGGTTATGGTTTCAATAATATTAGTTTCAACATTGATAGGATTACCTGAAATATAATGCTTAATTCTTTGACCATTAACCACCCTTGGATTTGTGCCTCCGAAGTTGTTAATTTTTATAGCACCGAAACGATAGACCTCCTCGATAACGTAGGGACCTTCCCATTTTGAGAGAAGTTTTCCTGCAAAAAATCTTAAACGAGAGTTGAATAATAACACATAATCGCCTACGTTAAACTCACGCTTTTGTATCCTCTTATCATGACAGCGTTTGACTTTTTCTTTGAAGAGCTTGGCATTCTCATATGCTTGGGTTCTCCATTCATCAAGGGAGCTAATATCAAACAACCTCTTCTCACCGGCAAGTTTGAAGTCATAATTGAGCTCTTTAATAGCCCAATATGCTTTATGTTCAAGTTCAAGAGGTAAATGACATGCTTTTCCATAAACCATCTTATATGGAGACATACCCATAGGATTTTTGTATGCAGTTCTATAGGCTCATAATGCATCATCAAGTTTTTTGGACAAATTCTTTCTAGATCTGTTCACAGTCTTTTGGAAAATTAATTTGAGCTCTCTATTACTCAACTCTACTTGACCACTAGACTGCGGATGATAAGGAGATGCGATTCTATGATTGACATCATACTTAGCAAGCATCTTACGGAAAGCACCATCAATAAAGTGTAAACCACCATCAGTCATAAGATATCTGGGGACTCCAAACCTCGGAAAAATAACTTCTTTAAGCATTTTAATAGAAGTGTTATGATCAGCACTACTAGTTGGAATAGCTTCTACCCATTTAGTAACGTAATCAACAGCAACTAAAATATGTGTATAACCATTGGAGGCAGGAAAATGTCCCATATAATCAAAGCCCCAAACATCAAACAGTTCAATAACAAGAGAATAATTCATAGGCATTTCTTGACGTCTGCTAATGTTACCTACTCTTTGACATTCGTCACAAGATAAGACAAACTTACTAGCATCTTTGAAGAGAGTAGGTTAATAAAAACCAGATTGTAGTACCTTGTGTGCAGTTCTATCTCCCGCGTGGTGTCCTCCATAAGATTCAGAGTGACACTTGCATAGGATTTGTTCCTGTTCATGCTCAGGCACACAACATATAATAATACCATCTTCTCCTTCTTTATAAAGGTGTGGATCATCCCAGAAGTAATGTCTTAAATCATAGAAGAACTTTTTCTTTTGCTGGTATGAAACTAGGCGGTATATATTTAGCAACAATGTAATTAGCATAATCAACATACCAAGGAGCAGTACGAGAAGCATTGACAACCGCTAATTGTTCATCAGGAAAACTATCATTAATAGGCGATGGGTCATCAAGAACATTCTCTAACCTAGACAAGTTGTCTGCAACGGGGTTCTCAGCTCCCTTTTTATCAATAATATGCAAGTCAAATTCTTGGAGCAAGAGGACCCATCTAATGAGTCTAGGCTTAGCATCTTTCTTTTCCATGAAATATTTAATAGCGGCATGATCAGTGTGAATAGTAACTTTGGAATCAACAATATAAGGTCTAAACTTGTCACATGCAAACACAACTGCTAAGAATTCTTTTTTAGTAGTAGCATAATTTCTCTGGGCAGTATCAAGAGTCTTACTAGCATACTGGATAACGTTCAATTTCTTATCGACTCTTTGCCCTAAAACAACACCTACAGCATAATCACTAGCATCGCAATAATTTCAAAAGGTAAATTCCAATCGGGTGGCTGAACAATAGGTGCAGTGATCAAAGCTTTCTTAAGTGTTTCAAATGCTTCTACACAATCATCATCAAAGACAAAAGGAATATATTTTTGCAATAAATTAGTCAGAGGCCTAGAGATTTTAGAAAAGTCCTTAATGAACCTCCTATAAAAGCCGGCATGACCAAGAAAACTTCTTATACCTTTTATGTCCTTGGGGCATGGCATTTTTTCAATAGCATCAACTTTGGCTTTATCAACTTCAATACCTCTCTTGGAGATCTTGTGCCCCAAGACAATGCCTTCATTAACCATAAAGTGACACTTTTCCCAATTCAGGACGAGACTAGTGTCTTCGCATCTCTGCAAAACTCGATCAAGGTTGCTCAAACAATCATCAAAAGAGGATCCATGGACGGAGAAGTCATCCATGAATACCTAGCAAATCTTTTCACAAAAATCAGAAAATATAGCCATCATGCATCTTTGAAAGGTAGCAGGTGCATTACATCAACCAAAAGGCATATGTCTATAAGCAAAAGTACCAAAAGGGCAAGTAAAAGTAGTTTTAGATTGATCCTGCGCGGACACAGGTATTTGAGAGAAGCCAAAATAACCATCTAGAAAGCGAAAAAGTGTGTGTTTGGATAACCTTTCTAGCATTTGATCAATAAAAGGTAAAGGGTAATGATCTTTCTTTGTAGCTTTATTTAACTTATGAAAATCAATTACCATCCTATAGCCTGTAATAATTCTTTGTGGGATCAATTCATCTTTATCATTAGGAACAACGGTAATACCTCCCTTTTTAGGGACACAATGGACAGGGCTTACCCATTCACTATCAGCAACTGGATAAATAATACCTGCCTCAAGGAGTTTTAGAATCTCCGTTCTTTCCACTTCCTTCATTTTGGGGTTTAATCGTCTTTGAGGATCTCTAACTGGTTTGGCATCTTTCTCCACTGAAATTTTGTGTTGACATAATGTGGGACTAATGCCCTTAAGATCATCCAGAGTATATCCAATAGCAGCTCGGTGCTTCTTCAGAGTTTTCAATAATCTTTTTTCTTCTTTCTCTGAAAGGTTAGCGCTAATAATAACATGATATATTTCTTTTTCATCAAGATAAGCATACTTGAGATTATCAGGTAAGGGTTTGAGTACGAACACGGGATCACCCCTGGGTGGAGGGGGATCCCCAAGAATTTCAACGGGAAGGTTATGTTTTAGCATAGGTTCTTGTTTAAGGAACACTTCGTCTATTTCTTCCCTTTCCTTCATAAACATATCATTTTCATGGTCTAGCAAATATTGTTCTAACGGATCAGTTGGGGGAACAACAATGGAAGCAAGACCAATAATTTCATTCTTACTAGGTGGTTCCCTTTCAAGAGGTTGTCTACTAAACTTAGCGAAATTAAACTCATGAGACATACCATCTATGCCAACAGTGACAATATTCTTTTTACAATTAATCTTAGCACTAGCAGTATTCAAGAAAGGTCTACCAAAAATAATGGGACAAAAATTATCTTGTGGGGAAGCAAGAACAAGGAAATCAGCAGGGTATTTAATCTTTACACACAAGACTTCAACATCTCTAACAATCCCAATAGGTTTGATGGTGTCCCTATTAGCAAGCTTAATACTAACATAAATGTCTTCTAATTCAACAGGTGCAATATCATGCATACTTTCTTTATAAAGATCATAAGGTATCGCATTTGCACTAGCACCCATATCACATAAGCCATGATAACAATGATCCCCTATTTTAACAGAAATAACAGGCGTGCCTACAACAGGTCTACGGGTCTTAGTATCGGGTCTAGCAATATTAGCAGTTTCACCCACGAAAGAGATAACATGCCCATCTAAGTCTTCATTAAGGATGGCAATGGGTCGGGTTTGGATCGGGTTGAACAATATCAAATCCATATCCATATCCATGAAGACAGTCTTTGCCCACCCATGAAAAAATCCGCGGGTGAAAAATGGTGTCCATGTCCAAACCCGATGGATATCCATACCCACTGGATATCCATTGGGTCCTCTCTAGACATATAAATAAGACATAACACAATGTTAACATAAGCTCTTCCATTCTTCACTTCGTGGCATGCTAGGCTTCACTTATGGTAAATCAACCTCCAGTAACAACATAAGATCATTTAGTATTTTTCTAACATATGAGAATGATGAGTCAGTTAACAAGGAGATAAAAATAAGGGAAGGGCGTTGGGGTATGTCACAGAGGGTATTGAATGTCAACTAATAAAAGTTATGACAGGGATTGTGTAATTTCTTTTGCATGTTTTGGACAACAAAGTGTAAAATTGCACTAGGACATGTAACTGTGGGGTAGGGATAGCCGATTTTTGCCCATTAAGTCATACCATCGGATCGGGTTTGGATATACCCACGGGTACAAGATTATATCCAATGCCCTACCCACGAGCAATCGGGTCGGGTTTGGGCGCTGCCCATGGACAGAAAAGCATAACCAAACCCTATCCATTCGGGTCGGATGTCCATGGATATCCATGTCCATGGATAAAATTGCCATCCTTAGTCTTCATCCAAGAGATCTTTAATCATAGCAATACCAGGTTCAACATTAATTTGCTCAGGAGGTGTATAAGTCCTAGTATTACTCTTACGAACAACAGTTGAAGCTTTAACATGATCTTTTATCCTAACAGGAAAAGGAGATTTTTCGACATAAGCAGTAGGAATAATAGGATCACTATATGTAATAGTCTTTTCTTCAACTGTAATAGGTGCAACTACTTTCACTTAAACAGGGGGATTATATTTAAACCACTTCTCTTTAGGGAGATCAAAGTGAGTAGCAAAAGTTTCACAAAAAGTAGCTACTATCTCAGAGTCAAGTCCATACTTAGAGCTAAATTCACGGAAAGCATCGGTATCCATAAAAGATTTAACACAATCGAACTTAGGTGTCATACCTGACTCCTTACCATCGTCGGAACCCCAATCTTTAGAGTTGCGTTTAATTCTTTCCAATAAGTCCCATTTGAAATCAATGGTCTTCAGCATATAGGAACCAGCACAGGAAGTATCGAGTAAGTTGCAATTATCAAGAGAAAGCCGAGCATAAAAATTCTGAATAATCAATTCCCGAGAGAGCTCATGATTGGGGCATGAATATAACATGAATTTAAGCCTCCCCCAAGCTTGAGCAATGCTTTCTCCTTCGTGAGGCCAGAAATTATATATGTAATTACGATCACGATGAACAAGATGCATAGGGTAGAACTTCTGGTGAAATTCCAACTTCAGTCGCTTATAATTCCAAAATCTCGTATCATCACATAGCCTATACCATGTCATTGCATCTCCCTTCAAAGATAAAGGGAAGACCTTCCTTTTAACAACATCATCGGGGATACCTGCAAGCTTAAATAATCCACAAACTTCATCCACAAAGATAAGGTGTAAGTCGGGATGCAAAGTTCCGTCTCCTGCAAAAGGATTAGCTAGCAGTTTTTCTATCATACCCGAAGGAATCTCAAAGTGAATATTTTCATAAGGTTTAGTAGGTTGAGGAGCATCTCTTTGCTCTTCTGGTTGGGGTGAATATACCCCAAACAAGCCCCTCAAAGGATTAGTTTCCATAGTAACAAGTAACAAAAAATTTCAGCACAGTATATAAATGTTTCCTTACCAAGTTCCACTCACCAAAAGCGCTACACTCCCCGGCAACGGCGCTAGAAAAGAGTCTTGATGACCCACAAGTGTAGGGGATCTATCGTAGTCCTTTCGATAAGTAAGAATGTCGAACCCAACGAGGAGCAGAAGGAAATGATAAGCGGTTTTCAGTAATGTTTTCTCTGCAACCACTGAAATAGTAGGTGATAGATAGTTTTGTGATAGGACAAATAGTAACGAGCAAAAAAGTAATTAAAGTAAATAAAGTGCAGAAAAGTGGCCCAATCCTTTATGTAGCAAAGGATAAGCCTGGACAAATTCTAATAATTAGGAAAGAGCTCCCGAGGACACATTGGGAATTATCGTCAAGCTAGTTTTCATCACGTTCATATGATTCGCGTTCGGTACTTTGATAATTTGATATGTGGGTGGACCGGCACTTGGGTACTGCCCTAACTTGGACAAACATCCCACTTATGATTAAGCCCTATTGCAAGAATCTGCAACTACAAAAAGGAGTATTAAGGTAAACCTAAGCACAACATTAAACATATGGGCCCATATGAACCCCTAACGAAGCAACGCATAAACTAGGGTTTAAGCTTCTGTCAATCTAGCAACCCATCATCTACTTATTACTTCCGTATGCCTTCCTCTAGGCCCAAATAATGGTGAAGTGTCATGTAGTTGATGTTCACATAACACCACTAGAGGAAAGACAACATACATCTCATCAAAATATCGAACGAATACCAAATTCACATGACTACTAATAGCAAGACTTCACCCATGTCCTGAGGAACTAAAGTAACTACTCACAAAGCATAATCATGTTCATAATCAGAGGTGTAATAATATGCATTAAGGATCTGAACATATGATCTTCCACCAAGTAAACCAATAAGTATCAACTACAAGGAGTAATCAACACTACTAGCAACCCACAGGTACCAATTTGTGGTTTTGGATATAAGATTGGATACAAGAGATGAACTAGGGTTTGAGAGGAGATGGTGCTGATGAAGATGTTGATGGAGATTGACCCCCTCCCGATGAGAGGATCGTTGGTGATGATTTCCCCCTCCCAGAGGGAAGTGTCCCCGGCAGAACAGCTCCGCCAGAGCCCTAGATTGATTCCGCCAAGGTTCCGCCTCGTGGCGGCGGAGTTTCGTCCCGTAAGCTTGCCCACGATTTTTTCCAGGGTAAAAGTGATGATATAGCAAAAGATGGACGCCGGAGGCCCACCAGGGGGCCCAACAGATAGGGGGCGCACCCTATAGGGGGGGCGCCCCTGTCTCCTGGACAAGGTGTGGGCCCCCTGGACTATTTCTTTCACTCATAAATTCTTAATAAATCCAAAAAGTTGTTTCGTGGAGTTTCAGGGCTTTTGGAGTTGTGCAGAATAGGTTTCCAATGTTTGCTCCTTTTCCAGCCAGAATTCCAGCTGCCGGCATTCCCCCTATTCATGGTAAACCTTGTAAAGTAAGAGAGAATAGCCATAAATATTGAGATATAAAGTGTAATGACAGCCCATAATGCAATAAATATTGATATAAAAGCATGATGCAAAATGGATGTATCAAAACCCAATATCAAACGGAATCCAAACGGGATAAAAATGGACGGAGAATTATTTTGGAATATTTGGGATTTTCCAGAGGAAGAATCAACGCGAAACGGTGTTCGACGTGGCCACGAGACAGCGGGGGGCACCCACCCCCCTGGGCGCGCCAGGCACTCTCGTGGGCCACCCGTAAGGCGGTTGACGCTCTTCTTTTACCGCAAGAAAGCTAATTTTATGAGAAAAATCTGGGCGAAAGATTCACCCCGATCAGAGTTACGGATCTCCAGATATAAAAGAAACGGTGAAGGGGCAGAATCTGAGAACGCAGAAACAGAGAGATAGATCCAATCTCGGAGGGTCTCTCGCCCCTCCCAAGCCATGGGAGCCAAGGACCAGAGGGGAAACACTTCTCCCATCTAGGGAGGAGGTCAAGGAAGAAGAAGAAGAAGGGGGCTCTCTTCCCCTTGCTTCCGGTGGCGCCGGAGCACTGCCGGGGGCCATCATCATCACCGCGATCTTCACCAACACCTCCGCCATCTTCACCAACATCTCCATCACCTTACCACTCTCCCGCAACCTGTTGTACCCTCTACTTGAACATGGTGCTTTATGCTTCAGATTATTATCCAATGATGTGTTCCCATCCAATGATGTCTGAGTAGATTTTTGTTGTCCTATCGGTGATCGATGAATTGCTATGATTGGTTTGAGTTGCAAGTTTTATAATTGGTGTTGTCCTATAGTGCTCTCCATGTCACGCAAGCGTGAGGGATCCCCGCTGTAGGGTTTGCAATATGTTCATGATTTGTTTATGGTGGGTGGCGTGAGTGACAGAAGCACAGACCTTTTTCTGGCGCCATTGCCGGGGAGTCATAGCGTGGGGTGAATATTCTCGTGTGTGCTTGTTTGCTTTATCACTAAGTAATTTTTATTTGCTGTTCTAAGTTGTTCTCTATCTTTAGTTATGGATATGGAACACGAAATACCAAAAAAATTAGGTGTACTTGCTACTCATGGAGATGGGGAACCTCCTAAAACCCTCGATGCTCATTATGTTCAAGATATTATGTACTACTTTGATAATCCTGAGAAAACCCCATTCAACGTGAATACTTTAGGGATTATCGCTTGACACAAAAAGGGAAACTATTATGGGATCAAATTTCTATGTTGCGTTGGTATGCTAGGCAACTATGCTTGAGATATGATATTACTTGTTGCTCCAGGATGAAGGCTCCACACCTTCCCTTTTCATGCAATTTTAATGATGATAAACCTTGTCTTCCTATGCTAATGGTATATATGATTACTATGATGTTGAACAAATTGAAGAATTTGTTGCTTTTAAGGCTGCTTATGAAATTGAATCTTTGTTTGAAAAGTATGAAGCTTTTGATGATGATGTTTATAGGCCTGAAAATCTTGCTATACTTAGATATTGCTATGAAAATTATGAATACAATTACTATATTAATGCATTTATTGAGAAAGTCTCCGCTCTCCAAGAAGAGACTAATATTTTGTAGGAAGCTATGGAAAAAGAAAGTGATGAAATTGTGAGCTCATTGGATGAAAAAGATGATGAGGAGAGCGAAGAACAAGAGGAGGAAGAGCGGATTGATCACCTGTGCCCACCTTCTAATGAGAGTAACTCTTCAACTCATGCATTGTTTAATTCCCCTTTGTGCTTACCGAAGGATGATTGCTATGATGATTACTATGATGATTGCTATGATGATTATTATGATCCCGTTGATTCTCTTGAAATATCCCTTTTTGATGATGCTTGCTATGCTTGTGGCCAAGATGCCAATATGAATTATGCTTATGGAGATGAACTTGCTATAGTTCCTTATGTTAAACATGAAATTTTTGCTATTGCACCCACGCATGATAGTCCAATTATCTCTTTGAATTCTCCAAACTACACTATAAGGATTATATTGATGGGTTGCCTTTTACCGTTGCACATGATGATTTTGATAGATATAATATGCATGTTCTTGCTGCTCCTACTTGCAAGTATTATGAAAGAGGAACTATATCTCCGCCTCTTTATGTTTCCAACACGATGGAATTGCAAGAAACTGTTTATACTATGCATTGGCCTTTACTTTGTGTGCATGAATTGTTCTTTTATGACATGCCGATGCATAGGAAGAGGGTTAGACTTCGTTGTTGCATGATATATGTTACTTTGTGCTCACTACTAAATTAAAAATCGTTGTTAATTAAAATTGGCTTTGATATACCTTGGGATCCGGGTGGATTCATTACTTGAGCACTACATGCCTAGCTTAATGGCTTTAAAGAAAGCGCTGCCAGGGAGACAACCCAGAAGTTTTAGAGAGTCATTTATTTCTGTTGAGTGCTTTCATATAGTCTAACAACAACAAAATAAATAAATAGGGGAACCTAAAAACTTTTCAAAAAGGAAAGTGAAAGTGAGAAAGACAAGCATTGTTGAAGTGGGAGAGCTCCTTGAACTTTGTTCATGCTCACGGAAACTTTGTGAATCTTGATTACAGAAACTTTCCATCAAAAATAATTATCTCCTTGTACAATTCCATTGTATTATAAAAATAATATGCCAACGTTTGCCTTTAGGTTGTTTACAATGCTTGTTGGTTTGTACGGTGCAGGACAGAAACTTTGGCTGTAGTGCGCAATTTTACATTTTTAACTGGAACGTCAATTGGTTCTGATTCCTTTTGCACTGTCTTGATGTACAACTTGTTTATTTTTCCTAATGTTGGAAGAATTTTTGGGGTACCACAAGTACGGTGAATGTTTAGATTGCTACAGACTGTTCTGTTTTTGACAGATTCTGTTTTTGATGCACAGTTTGCTTGTTTAGATGAATCTATCAATATTTATATCAGTGGATTAAGCCATGGAAAAAGTTATATTACAGTAGACACAATGCAAAAACAAAATATGAATTGGTTTGCAATAGTACTTAGAGTGGTGATTTACTTTATTATACTAACGGATCTTACCGAGTTTTCTGTTGAAGTTTTGTGTGGATGAAGTATCTAATCGAGGATGTCTCGATACGAGGAAAAGGAAGAGAGGTAAGAGCTCAAGCTTGGGGATGCCCGAGGCACCCCAAGTAAATATTCAAGGAGACTCAAGCGTCTAGGGAGAAAGCACTACCCGAATGCTCATGAGACAAATGCACACAAAATCACTTCATTCATTCAAACAAAGGGCATACATCGGTCTAACTATCGCAAAGGTGCGTGTACTATAATGTTTACATGGAGGGAATACTGTTAATATGTGGGGGTCATCTATTAATTTGAACCAGTGGAAGACTCCATGATGTCTGATCCAGCTTCGTCTTCAAAGTCGGGCTCGCTTGGATCCGAATCGGTGTCGTCGATGATGATGTAGTTGCTCGGACAGTCGACGTACTTGTCTTTATTCTTGAGCTCCAATTTCTTCTTGAGTTCTTCAATCTCATACTTAAGATCGTTATTGTGCCTTACGACAGCTACGATCTCGTCCATGTAGTCCTTGCGTAGAGTCTTCATCTCTCCTTCAAGTTCGATGATCCTTCCCTTTGCATTCTTCAACTCTATCATATCATTGCACATCTGGTTCTCCTGGCGTCGAATGTGCTGGTTTAACTCTTGGATGAAAGCTGCAATGGATCTATCCTTCTTGGTGCTGACTATCTCCCATTGTTCATTCCGGCGTCCACAAATCTGGTAGATAGTGTCCTTGAGGTCTTCTTGATAAACTTCTCCAATGCGTCCCATGGTGATATGAGCTGCCATGCTCTTTCCCAGACTCCAGGTTGGTGCACTGAAAACACTATCTATGGGCTTGGTGATTGGGGCGAATGTCCTTCCCGGAACATGGGCTTGAATCTTCCAGCGCTCCTCTTCAGGCAGAGTGGCATTGAAAGTCCCGGTGAAGCTTGGTAGTCCAATGTTCAGGTACTTGGTGACTTCTGGATTTCGCTTGAAGGAAGTCTAAAAGGTGTGCCTTCATCCGGTTGGACGTACTTGATCTTTGCATCCGTCATCCTAAAGAGTAGAAAAGATGAGGAGTTAGAAAATGAGAAGAGAATGGTGATCTATGGCTTTAACTTAGTGGTCGTGTCCTACAGTCAGTGTGTGCTCTAATACCATCTCTGTAGCGACCCGACCCGAATGGATCAAGTCTCTGTGCTCCGATGTCATCCCTGGATCAGTAATGCTGACACCACACAGTACTTCGAAGGATTTATAGCAGAGTAGCAATCACACACTTATTACATCGTTTGTCCAGAAGAGGACTTATTACAGTAATCATGGCTTAAGGCCATCTAATAACGATAACAGCGGAAGACTTGGAAGATAAGTGAGTCCATCAACTCCAACGACATCACTGAGTATAGAACCACGACCTAAAAGCACCTTATTCGTCGTCTGAAAAGTCTGCAACATGAAAAGTTGCAGCCCGAAAACGGGCCAGCACATGGAATATGCTGGCAATGTAACACATAGAGAGAGGTAATGAGTATGGGCTATACTACATGCATATTTGGCTGGTGGAAAAGCTCTATGGTTACAGTTTTTGCATAAAGCCAGTTTTTCCCTACTACAAAGGAATAAATTTATTTAACTATCATGGTGGTTGTTAAACATTGAGAATGGTTGACAGCATCCTCAATCCCAATTAAAAGTACTCATTAAAAACCCAACAATATTAATTAGAAGTAACATGTTGAGATCCACATGATATTCAAGTACTAGATACTCAAGATGTCCATAACCGGGGACACGGCTAATCATGATTAGTTTGTACACTCTGCAGAGGTTTGCGCACTTTTCCCCACAAGACTCGATCGCCTCCGTTTGGTTTCTCGCACTACATGGTGTTTGAGAAACGGATGACCGAGACACAGTCTTTCAGAAGCGCTTGCACCTTACGATGGGTGGACCGGTACACCTACATCCCCTACATCTGCTAGTCCACCACTATAAGAGTTCGCACGACTTAGTCAACTATGCCAGAGCCCATAATGGCTTGTGGCTGCATACGTAAGTTACTAGTATGAATTATCTTATGATCCCTTTGAGCCTAGGTGGCGGTCCAATAAAAACAGGCAAGTCCTGGGAACTCCAGGTGCCTCAATCCACCCAGATGTGTACTTAAGTTGCCACCTTAGATAAACCTTTAATTAACAAACTCACATCTGTCATGGATATCACTCACCCAATCCACGTCTACTAGCATAGCATGGCATAATAAGCAAAACGTAGAAGTAACTCCCAAAGGTTTCATAAGTAATACAGGTAATAGGTACTACCTCATCTACTTCCCATCCCACAATTTAATTAGATCCTAATCATGCAATGTGTGAGGATTGATCTAATGCATAAAACTGGGTTGTAAAAAAGGTATGATCAAAGTGTTACTTGCCTTGCTGACGATCCGCGAAACCTAGAGACTCGAAGTAACAAGCGGCGCACTCCGGGTGATCTATCGCAGACAAACAACAAGCATACAATAAGTACTCATCTAATGCACAGGTAAATCTCGAATAAAAGATCTAACCAGAAAGTTCAACTTAAGAACCCTGGTTGCAAAAAGAATCAAATCAAATAAAGCAATGAAAGTCAAACGACGAAAGAAAACAACTTGGTTCTAGCAAGTTGAAACTAAGTCAAATTTTACAGTAGCAAAACTTTGTTTAAGTTGATTAGTCGGAACAGCGGTTTCAAGATGAAACTCCAGGCGTTTGAATCACCTGATTCCGATAAACGAGCGAGAAGATAGACTAGAAAGAAAATCGGATCTGAAATCGCTATCAGAAAATAGCGGAATAAATCCGATGAGAAAGAAAATGACGAACGGTTGAACGAACGGGCGTTCATTAACCGAGGCAAACCGGTGATCACGTTTGTTAGGACGAACGGTCCGGCGAACGCTTGCTAAACAAAACCGGAAAGAAAAACCAGCGAGAAAAACTGATCTAGAAAACCGGAACGGAAACCGGAACGATTTACGAAAAACCGAACCGAGGAAAAGAAAAGGTGACGCGGCGCGGGGCTAGAACCTCGAAGAGGCGAGGGGCTCCGGCGGCGGCGGCGTAGGGTAGCGGCGGCGGCACTAGGCGGCGGCGGTGTAGGGCGGCGGCGCTGGTGAGGGGCGGCGGCGGTGGTGAGGGGCGGCGGTGGTGCTGCTGCGGAGGAGAGGAGAGGAGAGGAGAGGTGTTGGTTTGATGTGTTGGAGGGGGGGTGCTTGGGTATTTATATTGGGGAGGGGGAGGGTTTTGCTTGGAGTAGGGGACAAGAATTGGACTAGGATTAGGAAACAAAGAGGGAAAAGATCTAGAAACAAAAACGGAATAAACGGAAATAGGACAAGAGTCCTACTAGGACTAGGAAAAGAAGCGGCAGCGGCTCCCTGGCGCTTGCGCACGTGCGCGGTGGCCTTGGCCTCCTGGCCGGCTGGCGGCTTGGTGGCTTGGGCCTTTGGCCCAAGGCGCTACAGTTTTTTTTCTTTTTTTTAAAAAAAATCGGATTCGCGCGTAGAAAAAAAACAGAAAAAAAAATCTAAACGAACTCCAAAATTAATAAAGTAAATTTTTCCCGACTCCTAAAAATGAGTCGAACAAAAATGAACTTTACTCGGGACCTAAAATGCAATTTTTGAAAACACGCATTTTTCCCTAGGCAAATAAACTCCGAGAAAAACCAAAATTTGATTTATTTATTAAATCTTCATTTTTTCCTAAATTTGGGAAAGTCATATTATTCCCTCTCTCATTTTTGATATTGGAAAAAATATTTGAAGATAAAATAAATAAATCCAATGATCCTCTTTTCATAGTTTTGAGAAAACTCAAATACGAAAATTTCGAAATCTCCAACTCTCTCCGAGGGTCCTTGAGTTGCGTGAAATTTCTAGGATCAACAAATGCAAAGAAAATATGATATGCATGATGATCTAGTGTATAACATTCCAAATTGAAAATTTGGGATGTTACAAAGAAAAAAAAGAAGAAAAAAGGAAAGGCCAAAGAAGCCTAAATAAAAAAAAGTGGCCAAAGAAGCCTACCAAAAAAGAAAAAAAAGAAAAAAAGAAAAAAAAGAAAAAGAAAAGGGGCAATGTTACTATCCTTTTTCCACACTTGTGCTTCAAAGTAGCACCATGTTCTTCATATAGAGAGTCTCTTATGTTGTCACTTTCATATACTAGTGAGAATTTTTCATTATAGAACTTGGCTTGTATATTCCAATGATGGGCTTCCTCAAATGCCCTAGGTCTTCGTGAGCAAGCAAGTTGGATGCACACCCACTTAGTTTCAGTTTGAGCTTTCATACACTTATAGCTCTAGTGCATCCGTTGCATGGCAATCCCTACTCCTCGCATTTACATCAATTGATGGGCATCTCCATAGCCCATTGATTCGCCGCGTCGATGTGAGACTTTCTCCTTTTTTGTCTTCTACACATAACCTCCATCATCATACTGTATTCCACCTATAGTGCTATATCCATGGCTTGCACTCATGTATTGTGTGAGGGTTGAAAAAGCTGACGCGCGTTAAAAAGTATGAACCAATTGCTCGGCTCGTCATCGGGGTTGTGCATGATGGGAGCATTTTGTGTGACGAAAATGAAGCATGGCCAAACTATATGATTTTGTAGGGATAAGCTAGCTTTGGCCTTGTTTTTTGAAAAGACATGATTGCTTTATTGGTACGCTCGAATTTTCTTTTATGTCAAACGATAGACTATTGATTTGAATCACTCGTGTTTTAATATTCATGCCATGATTAGATACATGATCAAGATTATGCTAGGTAGCATTCCACATCAAAAAATTATCTTTTTTATCATTTACCTACTCGAGGACGAGCAGCAATTAAGCTTGGGGATGCTGATACGTCTCCGTCGTATCTATAATTTTTGATTGTTTCATGCCAATATTGTTCAACTTTCATACACTTTTGGCAACTTTTTATACTATTTTTTGGGACTGACATATTGATCCAGTGCCCAGTGTCAGTTCCTGTCTGTTGCATGTTTTGTGTTTCGCAGAAACCCAATATCAAACGGAATCCAAATGGGATAAAAACGGATGGAGAATTATTTTGGAATATTTGGGATTTTCCGGAGGAAGAATCAACAAGAAATGGTGTCTGAGGTGGCCACGAGACAGGGGGGCGCGCCCACCCCCCTGGGCATGCTAGGCACTCTCGTGGGCCACCCGTAAGGCGGTTGACGCCCTTCTTTTACCGCCAGAGGGGAAACCCTTCTCCCATCTAGGGAGGGGGTCAAGGAAGAAGAAGAAGAAGGGGGGCTCTCTCCCCCTTGCTTTCGGTGGTGCCGGAGCGCTGTTGGGGGCCATCATCATCACCGCGATCTTCACCAACACCTCCGCCATCTTCACCAACATCTCCATCACCTTCCCCCATCTATATTCAGCAGTCCACTCTCCCGCAACCCGCTGTGCCCTCTACTTGAACATGGTGCTTTATGCTTCATATTATTATCCAATGATGTGTTGCCATTCTATGATGTCTGAGTAGATTTTCGTTGCCCAATCGGTGATTGATGAATTGCTATGATTGGTTTGAGTTACATGTTTTATAATTGGTGTTGTCCTATAGTGCTCACCGTGTCACGCAAGCGTGAGGGATCCCCGCTGTAGGGTTTGCAATATGTTCACGATTTGCTTATGGTGGGTGGCGTGAGTGACAGAAGCACATACCCGAGTAAGTAGGTTGTTTGCGTATGGGATAAAGGGGACTTGATACTTTAATTCTATGGTTGGGTTTTACCTTAATGATCTTTAGTAGTTGCGGATGCTTGCTATAGTTCCAATCATAAGTTCATATGATCCAAGTAGACAAAGTATATTAGCTTATGCCGCTCCCTCAAATAGAATTGCAATAGTGATTACCGGTCTAGTAACGTAGTCAATTGCTTAATGATAATTTCACAACTCCTACCACCGCTTTTCCACACTCGCTATATTTACTTTATTGTTTCTTTATCTAAACAACCCCTACTTTTTATTTACACGTTCTTTATTATCTTGCAAAACTATCCTATCACACCTACAAAGTACTTCTAGTTTCATACTTGTTCAAGGTAAAGTGAATGTCAAGCGTGCGTAGAGTCATATCAGTGGCCGATAGGACTTGAGAGAGTATTTGTTCTACCTTTAGCTCCTCGTTGGGTTCGACACTCTTACTTATCGAAAGAGGCTACAACTATACCGTATACTTGTGGGTTATCAAGAAGCATACCAACGTAACATATAAATTTGATCCCATAATAGTTTCCCTTTTTGTGTCAAGCGATAATCCCTAAAGTATTCACGTTGATCCAACGTGTCTTCCATAACATAATTGAATGGGGTTTTCTTAGGATTATCAAAGTAGTACATAATTTCTTTCACATAATGAGCATCGATGGGTTTAGGAGGTTCCCCATCTCCATGAGTAGCAAGTACACCTAATTTTTTTGGTATTTCGTGTTCCATATCCATAACTAAAGATAGAGAACAACTTAGAACCGCAAATAAAAATTTACTTAGTGATAAAGCAAACAAGCACACACGAGAATATTCACCCCACGCTATGACTCCCCGGCAATGACGCCAGAAAAAGGTCTTGATAACCCACAAGTGTAGGGGATAATTGTAGCCTCTTTCAATAAGTAAGAGTGTCGAACCCAACGAGGAGATAAAGGTAGAAAAAATATTCTCTCAAGTCCTATCTGCCACTTATACGACTCTACGCACGCTTAGTGTTTGCTTTACCTAGAACAAGTATGAAACTAGAAGTACTTTGTAGGTGTTGTTGGATAGGTTTGCAAGATAATAAAGAGTATGTAAATATAAACTAGGGGCTGTTTAGATAAAGAAGCAATAAAGTAAATAAGCATGTGTGGAAAAGTGGTGGTAGGAGTTGTGAAATTGTCCCTAAGCATTTGACTACTTTACTAGACCGATAGCAAGTTTTATGTGGGAGAGGCATAAGCTAACATACTTTCTCTTCTTGGATCATATGCACTTATGATTGGAACTCTAGCAAGCATGCGCAACTACTAAATATCATTATGGTAAAACCATACCATAGCATTAAAGTATCAAGTCCCCTTTATCCCATACACCACAACCCCCTTACTCGGGTTTATGCTTCTGTCACTCAAGCAACCCAGTATAAGCGAATCATGAACATATTGCAACGCCCTACAGCGGGAACCCCTCACGCTTGCACGACATGGAGGGCACAATAGGACAGCAACATAACCACAAGCAAATTAAACCAATCATAGCAATTCATCAATCACCGATAGGACAACGAAAATCTACTCAGACATCA
Source organism: Triticum aestivum (assembly GCF_018294505.1). Classification (NCBI taxonomy): domain Eukaryota; kingdom Viridiplantae; phylum Streptophyta; class Magnoliopsida; order Poales; family Poaceae; genus Triticum; species Triticum aestivum. Next base: position 608,927,990 of record NC_057807.1, on the reverse strand, counting down.
CAGGATGGCAACACATCATTGGATAATAATATGAAGCATAAAGCACCATGTTCAAGTAGAGGGTATAGCGGGTTGCGGGAGAGTGGACAGCTGAATATAGAAGGGGGAAGGTGATGTAGATGTTGGTGAAGATGGCGGAGGTGTTGGTGTAGATCGCAGTGATGATGATGGCCCCCGGCAGCGCTCCGGCGCCAGCGGAAGCAAGGGGGAGAGAGCCCCCCTTCTTCTTCTTCTTCCTTGACCTTCTCCCTAGATGGGAGAAGGGTTTCCCCTCTGGTCCTTGGTCTCCATGGCATGGGAGGGGCGAGAGCCCCTTCAAGATTGGACCTGTCTCTCTGTCTCTCTCTGTTTCTACGTTCCCGGATTTTGCCCTAGCATCGTTTCTTTTATATTCGGAGATCCGTAACTCCAATTGGATTGAAACTTTTTCCCAGATATTTTTTTTCAAAAAATAGCTTTCTTGCAGCCAAAGAAGAGCGTCAACTGCCTTACGGGGTGCCCACAAGGGTTAGGGGCGCGCCCAGGGAAGGCAGGCGTGCCCCCTGCCTTGTGGCCCCCTCGGGCACCGTCTCGCGTTGATTTTTCTTCTGGAAAATCCCAAATATTCCAAAAATATTCTCCATCCGTTTTTATTCCGTTTGGACTCCATTTGATATGGGGTTTCTTCGAAACATAAAACATGTAACAAACAGGGACTGGCACTGGGCACTGGATCAACATGTTAGTCCCAAAAAATAGTATAAAAAGTTGCAAAAACTATATGAAAGTTGAATAATATTGGCATGGAACAATCAAAAATTATAGATACGATGGAGATGTATCAACCACCACGCCGCGTGTTGGTTCAGATCTCATCTACCTCCTCTCCCTCCCTTGGTGGATCAAGAAGGAGAGGACGCCGTCGAGCTGTATGTGTGCTAAACTCGGAGGTGTTGCACGTGCGGTACTTGGATCGGATTGGATCGCGACGTGAGTATGACTACGCCAACCACGATCTCTAGATCATTAAAGCTTTTGGTCTACAAGGGTATGTAGACACCACTCCTGTTGGGGATATGGCTCCGAGGTGTGACCCGCCCAGGAGGGGCTGGGTTACACTATTGCGGCTTAATATGAAGAAAGCCCAAGAAGGTCCAAGAATAAGAAACATAAAGATAGGCGACGGCTTAAGAGGTGGTCCTAATGGAGGCCCAAGACGCGGAGGTGTGAGTGATAACCCACAAGTATAGGGGATTGCAACAGTTTTTGAGGGTAGAGTATTCAATCCAAATTTATTGATTCGACACAAGGGGAACCAAAGAATATTCTCAAGTATTAGCGGTTGAGTTGTCAATTCAACCACACCTGGATAACTTAGTATCTGAGGCAAAGTATTAAGTAGCAAAGTAGTATGGAAGTAACGGTAACAGTGATAAAAGTAACGGTAGCAATTTTGTAGCAGTTGTAACAGTAGCAACGGTAAAGTAAATAAGCAAAGCACAATATGTGAAAAGCTCATAGGCAATGGATCAGTGATGGATAATTATGTCGGATGCGATTCCTCATGTAATAGTTATAACATAGGGTGACACAGATCTAGCTCCAGTTATCAATGTAATGTAGGCATGTACTCCGAAAATAGTCATACGTGCTTATGGAAAAGAACTTGCATGCCATATTTTGTCCTGAACTAAACGAGGGACTAATCATCAGCACGTGATTGCCAAGTGTTCATAACGTCTTGGTTCTCTAGGATGGGTGCTTCACCTAGCGGTGCATCTAGGACATAATCTTTCTTGGCTGCTATGAGGATGATCCTCAGGTTCCGGACCCAGTCCGAATAGTTGCTGCCATCATCTTTCAGCTTGGTTTTCTCTAGGAACGCATTGAAGTTCGTGTTGACATGAGCGTTGGCCATTTGATCTACAAGACATATTTTGCAAAAGTTTTAGACTAAGTTCATGATAATTAAGTTCATCTAATCAAATAATTTTGATGAACTCCCACTCAGATTAGACATCCCTCTAGTCATCTAAGTGTTACACGATCCGAGTCGACTAGGCCGTGTCCGATCATCACGTGAGACGGACTAGTCATCATCGGTGAACATCTCCATGTTGATCGTATCTTCCATACGACTCATGTTCGACCTTTCGGTCTCTTGTGTTCCGAGGCCATGTCTGTACATGCTAGGCTCGTCAAGTTAACCCTAAGTGTTTCTGCATGTGTAAAACTGTCTTACACCCATTGTATGTGAACGTAAGGATCTATCACACCCGATCATCACGTGGTGCTTCGAAACGACGAACTTTAGCAACGGCGCACAGTTAGGGGGAACACTTTCTTGAAATTATTATAAGGGATCATCTTATTTACTACCGCCATTCTAAGTAAACAAGATGCATAAAACATAATAAACATCACATGCAATTATATAGTAGTGACATGATATGGCCAATATCATATAGCTCCTTCGATCTCCATCTTCGGGGCTCCATGATCATCTTTGTCACCGGCATGACACCATGATCTCCATCATCATGATCTCCATCATTGTGTCTTCATGAAGTTGTCACGCCAACGACTACTTCTACTTCTAAGGCTAACGCGTTTAGCAATAAAGTAAAGTAATTTACATGGCGTTCTTCAATGGCACGCATGTCATACAAAAATAAAGACAACTCCTATGGCTCCTGCCGGTTGTCATACTCATCGACATGCAAGTCGTGATTCCTATTACAAGAACATGATCTCATACATCACAATATATCATTCATCATTCATCACAACTTTTGGCCATATCACATCACATGACAATTGCTGCAAAAACAAGTTAGACGTCCTCTAATTGTTGTTGCATCTTTTACGTGGCTGCAATTGGGTTCTAGCAAGAACGTTTTCTTACCTACGAATAACCACAACGTGATTTTGTCAACTTCTATTTACCCTTCATAAGGACCCTTTTCATCTAATCCGCTCCAACTAAAGTAGGAGAGACAGACACCCGCTAGCCACCTTATGCAACTAGTGCATGTCAGTCGATGGAACCTGTCTCACGTAAGCGTACATGTAAGGTCGGTCCGGGCCGCTTCATCCCACAATACCGCTGAAGCAAGAAAAGACTAGTAGCGGCAAGCAAGTTGACAAGATCTACGCCCACAACAAAATTGTGTTCTACTCGTGCAATAGAGAACTACGCATAGACCTAGCTCATGATGCCACTGTTGGGGAACGTTGCAGAAAATAAAAAATTTCCTACGGTTTCACCAAGATCCATCTATGAGTTCATCTAAGCAACGAGTGAAAGGAGAGATGCATCTACATACCACTTTGTATATCACGAGCGGAAGCATTCAAAAGAACGGGGTTGAGGTAGTCGTTCTCGTCGTGATCCTATCACCGGAGATCCTAGCGCCAAACGGACGGCACCTCCGTGTTCAACACACATACGGTCAGCGTGACGTCTCCTCCATCTTGATCCAGCAAGGGGGAAGGAGAGGTTGATGATGATCCAGCAGCACGACGGTGTGGTGGTGGATGCAGCAGAACTCCGGCAGGGCTTCGCCAAGCTGTTGCGGGAGGAGGACGAGGTGTAGCAGGGGAGGGAGGCGCCAAGACACAAGGGTGCGGCTGCCCTCCCCCCTGCCCTCCTTTATATAGGCCCCCAGGGGGGGCTCCGTCCCTGGGAGATGCAATCTCCCAAGGGGGCGGCGGCCAGGGGGGGTGGAGTGCCCCCCAAGGCAAGTGGTGCGCCCCCCCCCCCACCTAGGGTTTCCAACCCTAGGCGCAGGAGGGCCCAAGGGGGGGTGCACCAGCCCACTAGGGGCAGGTGGTCCCGGTACAATACCGGGTGACCCTGAAACTTTCCCGATGGCCAAAACAGCACTTCCTATGTAGTTTTCTTTACCTCCGGACCATTCCGGAACTCCTTGTGACGTCCGGAATCTCATCCAGGACTCCGAACAACATTCGGTTTGCTGCATACTCATATTCATACAACCCTAGCATCACCGAACCTTAAGTGTGTAGACCCTACGGGTTCGGGAGACATGCAGACATGACCGAGACAGCTCTCCGGTCAATAACCAACAGCGGGATCTGGATACCCATGTTGGCTCCCTCATACTCCTTGATGATCTCATCGGATGAACCATGATGTCGAGGGTTCAAGCAACCCCATATACTATTCCCTTTGTCAGACGGTATGTTACTTGCCCGAGACTCGATCGTCGGTATCCCAATACCTCGTTCAGTCTCGTTACCGGCAAGTCACTTTACTCGTACCGTAATGCATGATCCCGTGACCAGACACTTGGTCGCTTTGAGCTCATTATGATGATGCACTACCGAGTGGGCCCAGTGATACCTCTCCGTAACACGGAGTGACAAATCCCAGTCTCGATCTGTGTCAACCCAACAAACACTTTCGAAGATACCTGTAGCGCACCTTTATAGTCACCCAGTTACGTTGTGACGTTTGGTACACCCAAAGCACTCCTACGGTATCTGGGAGTTACACGATCTCATGGTCTAAGGAAGAGATAGTTGACATTGGAAAAGCTCTAGCAAAATGAACTACACGATCTTGTGCTATGCTTAGGAATGGGTCTTGTCCATCACATCATTCTCCTAATGATGTGATCCCGTTGTCAACGACATCAAATGTCCATAGTCAGGAAACCATGACTATCTGTTGACCAACGAGCTAGTCAACTAGAGGCTTACTAGGGACGTATTGTGGTCTATGTATTCACACGTGTATTACGATTTTCGGATAATACAATTATAGCATGAATAAAAGACAATTATCATGAACAAGGAAATATAATAATAATCCTTTTATTATTGCCCCTAGGGCATATTTCCAACAATTTTTTCCAGGGTAAAAGTGATGATATAGCAGAAGATGGACGCCGGAGGCCCACCAGGGGGCCCAACAGATAGGGGGCGCACCCTATAGGGGGGGCGCCCCCTGTCTCCTGGACAAGGTGTGGGCCCCTGGACTATTTCTTTCACTCATAAATTCTTAATAAATCCAAAAGGTTGTTTCGTGGAGTTTCAGGGCTTTCGGAGTTGTGCAGAATAGGTTTCCAACGTTTGCTCCTTTTCCAGCCAGAATTCCAGCTCACGGCATTCCCCCTATTCATGGTAAACCTTGTAAAGTAAGAGAGAATAGCCATAAATATTGAGATATAAAGTGTAATGACAGCCCATAATGCAATAAATATTGATATAAAAGCATGATGCAAAATGGACGTATCAAAACCCAATATCAAACGGAATCCAAATGGGATAAAAACGGACAGAGAATTATTTTGGAATATTTGGGATTTTCCAGAGGAAGAATCAACACGAAACGGTGTTCGACCTGGCCACGAGACATCGGGGGGCGCCCACCCCCTGGGTGCGCCAGGCACTCTCGTGGGCCACCCATAAGGCGGTTGACGCTCTTCTTTTACCGCAAGAAAGCTAATTTTATGAGAAAAATCTGGGCGAAAGATTCACCCCGATCGGAGTTACGGATCTCCAGATATAAAAGAAACGGTGAAGGGGCAGAATCTGAGAACGCAGAAACAGAGAGATAGATCCAATCTCGGAGGGTCTCTCGCCCCTCCCAAGCCATGGGAGCCAAGGACCAGAGGGGAAACACTTCTCCCATCTAGGGAGGAGGTCAAGGAAGAAGAAGAAGAAGGGGGGCTCTCTCCCCCTTGCTTCCGGTGGCGCCGGAGCGCTGCCGGGGGCCATCATCATCACCGCGATCTTCACCAACACCTCCGCCATCTTCACCAACATCTCCATCACCTTACCCCATCTATATTCAGCGGTCCACTCTCCCGCAACCTGCTGTACCCTCTACTTGAACATGGTGCTTTATGCTTCATATTATTATCCAATGATGTGTTCCCATCCTATGATGTCTGAGTAGATTTTTGTTGTCCTATCGGTGATCGATGAATTTCTATGATTGGTTTGAGTTGCAAGTTTTATAATTGGTGTTGTCCTATAGTGCTCTCCGTGTCACGCAAGCGTGAGGGATCCCCGTTGTAGGGTTTGCAATATGTTCATGATTTGTTTATGGTGGGTGGCGTGAGTGACAGAAGCACATACCCGAGTAAGTAGGTTGTTTGCGTATGGAATAAATGGGACTTTATACTTTAATGATATGGTTGGGTTCTACCTTAACGATCTTTACTAGTTGTGGATGCTTGCTAGAGTTCCAATCATAAGTGCATATGATCCAAGTAGAGAAAGTATGTTAGCTTATGCCTCTCCCTCAAATAGAATTGCAATAGTGATTACCGGTCTAGTAACATAGTCAATTGCTTAGGGACAATTTCACAACTCCTACCATCACTTTTCCACACTCGCTATATTTACTTTATTGTTTCTTTATCTTAATAGCCCGTACTTTTTGTTTACACATTCTTTATTATCTTGCAAAACTATCCTATCACACCTACAAAGTACTTCTAGTTTAATACTTGTTCTAGGTAAATCGAACGTCAAGCGTGCGTAGAGTTGTATCAGTGGACGATAGGACTTGAGAGACTATTTTTTCTACCTTTAGCTCCTTGTTGGGTTCGACACTCTTACTTATCGAAAGAGGCTACAACTATCCCGTATACTTGCGGGTTATCAAGACCTTTTTCTGGCGCCATTGCCGGGGAGTCATAGCGTGGGGTGAATATTCTCGTGTGTGCTTGTTTGCTTTATCACTAAGTAATTTTTATTTGCTGTTCTAAGTTGTTCTCTATCTTTAGTTATGGATATGGAACACAAAATACCAAAAAAATTAGGTGTACTTGCTACTCATGGAGATGGGGAACCTCGTAAAACCCTCGATGCTCATTATGTTCAAGATATTATGTACTACTTTGATAATCCTGAGAAAACCCCATTCAATTATGTTATGGGAGACACATTGGATCAACGTGAATACTTTAGGGATTATCGCTTGACACAAAAAGGGAAACTATTATGGGATCAAATTTCTATGTTGCATTGGTATGCTAGGCAACTATGCTTGAGATATGATATTACTTGTTGCTCTAGGATGAAGGCTCCACACCTTCCCTTTTCATGCAAATTTAATGATGATAAACCTTGGCTTCCTATGCTAATGGTATATATGATTACTATGATGTTGAACAAATTGAAGAATTTGTTGCTTTTAAGGCTGCTTATGAAATTGAATCTTTGTTTGAAAAGTAGTAAGCTTTTGATGATGATGTTTATAGGCCTGAAAATCTTGCTATACTTAGATATTGCTATGAAAATTATGAATACAATTACTATATTAATGCATTTATTGAGGAAGTCTCCGCTCTCCAAGAAGAGACTAATATTTTGTAGGAAGCTATGGAAAAAGAAAGTGATGAAATTGTGAGCTCATTGGATGAAAAAGATGATGAGGAGAGCGAAGAACAAGAGGAGGAAGAGCGGATAGATCACCTATGCCCACCTTCTAATGAGAGTAACTCTTCAACTCATGCATTGTTTAATTCCCCTTTGTGCTTACCGAACGATGATTGCTATGATGATTACTATGATGATTGCTATGATGATTATTATGATCTCGTTGATTCTCTTGAAATATCCCTTTTTGATGATGCTTGCTATGCTTGTGGCCAAGATGCCAATATGAATTATGCTTATGGAGATGAACTTGCTATAGTTCCTTATGTTAAACATGAAATTGTTGCTATTGCACCCACACATGATAGTCCAATTATCTTTTTGAATTCTCCAAACTACACTATAAGGATTATATTGATGGGTTGCCTTTTACCGTTGCACATGATGATTTTGATAGATATAATATGCATGTGCTCTCTGCTCCTACTTGCAATTATTATGAAAGAGGAACTATATCTCCGCCTCTTTATGTTTCCAACACGATGGAATTGCAAGAAACTGTTTGTACTATGCATTGGCCTTTACTTTGTGTGCATGAATTGTTCTTTTATGACATGCCGATGCATAGGAAGAGGGTTAGACTTCGTTGTTGCATGATATATGTTACTTTGTGCTCACTACTAAATTAAAAATCATTGTTAATTAAAATTGGCTTTGATAAACCTTGGGATCCGGGTGGATTCATTACTTGAGCACTACATGCCTAGCTTAATGGCTTTAAAGAAAGCGCTGCCAGGGAGACAACCCGGAAGTTTTAGAGAGTCATTTATTTCTGTTGAGTGCTTTCATATAGTCTAACAACAAAAAAATAAATAAATAGGGGAACCTAAAAACTTTTCAAAAAGGAAAGTGAAAGTGAGAAAGACAAGCATTGTTGAAGTGGGAGAGCTCCTTGAACTTTGTTCATGCTCACGGAAACTTTGTGAATCTTGATTACAGAAACTTTCCATCAAAAATAATTATCTCCTTGTACAATTCCATTGTATTATAAAAATAATATGCCAACGTTTGCCTTTAGGATGTTTACAATGCTTGTTGGTTTGTACAGTGCAGGACAGAAACTTTGGCTGTAGTGCGCAATTTTACATTTTTAACTGGAACGTCAATTGGTTCTGATTCCTTTTGCACTGTCTTGAGGTACAACTTTTTTATTTTTCCTAATGTTGGAAGAATTTTTGGGGTACCATAAGTACTGTGAATGTTCAGATTGCTACAGACTGTTCTGTTTTTGACAGATTCTGTTTTTGATGCACAGTTTGCTTGTTTAGATGAATCTATCAATATTTATATCAGTGGATTAAGCCATGGAAAAAGTTATATTACAGTAGACACAATGCAAAAACAAAATATGAATTGGTTTGCAACAGTACTTAGAGTGGTGATTTGCTTTATTATACTAACGGATCATACCGAGTTTTCTGTTGAAGTTTTGTGTGGATGAAGTGTCTAATCGAGGATGTCTCGATACGAGGAAAAGGAAGAGAGGCAAGAGCTCAAGCTTGGGGATGCTCGAGGCACCCCAAGTAAATATTCAAAGAGACTCAAGCGTCTAAGCTTGGGGATGCCCCGGAAGGCATCCCCTCTTTCTTCAACAAATATCGGTATGTTTTCGGATTCGTTTTGTTCATGTGATATGTGTAACCTTGGAGCGTCTTTTGCATTTAGTTTTCATTTTTCTTTTATGCACCATGCTGGTATGAGATAGTCCTTGGTTGATTTATAGAATGCTCATTGCACCTCACTTATATCTTTTGAGTATGGCTTTATAGAATGCTTCATGTGCTTCACTTATATTATTTGAAGTTTGGATTGCCTGTTTCTCTTCACATAGAAAATCGCCATTTGTAGAATGCTCTTTTGCTTCACTTATAATTGTTAGAGCATGGGCATATATTTTGTAGAAAGAATTAAACTCTCTTGCTTCACTTATATCAATTTAGAGAGATGACAGGAATTGGTCATTCACATGGTTAGTCATAAAATCCTACATAAACTTGTAGATCGCTGAATATGATATGTTTGATTCCTTGCAACAGTTTTGCGATATAAAGATGGTGATATTAGAGTCATGCTAGTGGGTGGTTGTGGATTGTAGAGACACTTGTGTTGAGGTTTGCAAGTCCCGTAGCATGCACGTATGGTAACCGTTGTGTGACAAATTTGAAGTATGGGGTGTTTCTTTGATTGTCTTCCTTATGAGCGGCGGTCGGGGATGAGCGATGGTCTTTTCCTACCAATCTATCCCCCTAGGGGCATGCGTAGTAGTACTTTGCTTCGAGGGATAATAAACTTTTGCAATAAGTATATGAGTTCTTTATGACTAATGTGAGTCCATGGATTATACACACTTTTACCTTTCCATCATTGCTAGCCTCTTCGGTACCGTGCATTGCCCTTTCTCACCTCGAGAGTTGGTGCAAACTTCGCCGGTACATCCAAACCCCATGATACGATACTCTCTATCACACATAAGCCTCATTATATCTTCCTCAAAACAGCCACCATACCTACCTATCATGGCATTTCCATAGCCATTCCGAGATATATTGCCATGCAACTTCCATCATCATCATATACATGACTTGAGCATTTATTGTCATATTGCTTTGCATGATCGTAAGATAGCTAGCATGATGTTTTCATGGCTTGTCCGTTTTTTCATGTCATTGCTATGCTAGATCATTGCACATCCCGGTACACCGCCGGAGGCATTCATATAGAGTCATATCTTTGTTCTAGTATCGAGTTGTATGTAAATAAAAGTGTGATGATCATCATTATAGAGCATTGCCCCATAAAAAAGAAAAAGAAAAAAAAAGAAAAAAAAGGAAAGGCCAAAGAAGCCTAAATAAAAAAAGGGGCCAAAGAAGCCCACCCAAAAAGAAAAAAAAGAAAAAAAAGAAAAAGAAAAGGGGCAATGTTACTATCCTTTTTCCACACTTGTGCTTCAAAGTAGCACCATGTTCTTCATATAAAGAGTCTCTTATGTTGTCACTTTCATATACTAGTGAGAATTTTTCATTATAGAACTTGGCTTGTATATTCCAATGATGGGCTTCCTCAAATGCCCTAGGTCTTCGTGAGCAAGCAAGTTGGATGCACACCCACTTAGTTTAAGTTTGAGCTTTCATACACTTATAGCTCTAGTGAATCCGTTTCATGGCAATCCCTACTCCTCGCATTGACATCAATTGATGGGCATCTCCATAGCCCGTTGATTAGCCTCGTCGATGTGAGACTTTCTCCTTTTTTTGTCTTCTACACATAACCTCCATCATCATATTGCATTCCACCTATAGTGCTATATCCATGGCTTGCACTCATGTATTGCGTGAGGGTTGAAAAAGCTGACGCGCGTTAAAAAGTATGAACCAATTGCTTGGCTCGTCATCGAGGTTGTGCATGATGGGAACATTTTGTGTGAGGAAAATGAAGCATGGCCATACTATATGATTTTGTAGGGATAAGCTTGCTTTGGCCTTGTTGTTTTCAAAAGACATGATTGCTTTATTGGTACGCTCAATTTTTTTTTATGTCAAACGATAGACTATTGCTTTGAATCACTCGTGTTTTAATATTCATGCCATGATTACATACATGATCAAGATTATGCTAGGTAGCATTCCACATCAAAAATTATCTTTTTTATCATTTACCTACTCGAGGACGAGCAGCAATTAAGCTTGGGGATGCTGATACGTCTCCGTCGTATCTATAATTTTTGATTGTTTCATGCCAATATTATTCAACTTTCATACACTTTTGGCAACTTTTTATACTATTTTTTGGGACTAACATATTGATCCAGTGCCCAGTGCCAGTTCCTGTCTGTTGCATGTTTTGTGTTTCGCAGAACCCAATATCAAACGGAATCCAAATGGGATAAAAACGGACGGAGAATTATTTTGGAATATTTGGGATTTTACGGAGGAAGAATCAACGCGAAACGGTGTCTGAGGTGGCCGTGAGACAGGGGGGCGTGCTAGGCACTCTCGTGGGCCACCCGTAAGGCGGTTGACGCCCTTCTTTTACCGCAAGAAAGCTAATTTTATGAGAAAAATCTGGGCGAAAGATTCACCCCGATCGGAGTTACGGATCTCCAGATATAAAAGAAACGGTGAAGGGGCAGAATCTGAGAACGCAGAAATAGAGAGATAGATCGAATCTCGGAGGGGCTCTCGCCCCTCCCAAGCCATGGGAGCCAAGGACCAGAGGGGAAACCCTTCTCCCATCTAGGGAGGAGGTCAAGGAAGAAGAAGAAGGGGGTCTCTCTCCCCCTTGCTTTCGGTGGTGCCGGAGCGCTGCTGGGGGCCATCATCATCACCGCGATCTTCGCCAACACCTCCGCCATCTTCACCAACATCTCCATCACCTTCCCCCATCTATATTCAGCAGTCCACTCTCCCGCAACCCGCTGTGCCCTCTACTTGAACATGGTGCTTTATGCTTCATATTATTATCCAATGATGTGTTGCCATTCTATGATGTCTGAGTAGATTTTCGTTGTCCTATCGGTGATTGATGAATTGCTATGATTGGTTTGAGTTGCATGTTTTATAATTGGTGCTGTCCTATAGTGCTCTCCGTGTCACGCAAGCGTGAGGGATCCCCGCTGTAGGGTTTGCAATATGTTCACGATTTGCTTATGGTGGGTGGCGTGAGTGACAGAAGCACAGACCCGAGTAAGTAGGTTGTTTGCGTATGAGATAAAGGGGACTTGATACTTTAATGCTATGGTTCGGTTTTACCTTAATGATCTTTAGTAGTTGCGGATGCTTGCTATAGTTCCAATCATAAGTTCATATGATCCAAGTAGAGAAAGTATATTAGCTTATGCCGCTCCCTCAAATAGAATTGCAATAGTGATTACCGGTCTAGTAACATAGTCAATTGCTTAGGGATAATTTCACAACTCCTACCACCACTTTTCCACACTCGCTATATTTACTTTATTGTTTCTTTATCTAAACAGCCCCTACTTTTTATTTACACGTTCTTTATTATCTTGCAAAACTATCCTATCACACCTACAAAGTACTTCTAGTTTCATACTTGTTCTAGGTAAAGTGAACGTCAAGGGTGCGTAGAGTCGTATCAGTGGCCGATAGGACTTGAGAGAGTATTTGTTCTACCTTTAGCTCCTCGTTGGGTTCGACACTCTTACTTATCGAAAGAGGCTACAACTATACCGTATACTTGTGGGTTATCAAGAAGCATACCAACGTAACATATAAATTTGATCCCATAATAGTTTCCCTTTTTGTGTCAAGCGATAATCCCTAAAGTATTCACGTTGATCCAACGTGTCTTCCATAACATAATTGAATGGGGTTTTCTTAGGATTATCAAATAGTACATAATTTCTTTCACATAATGAGCATCCATAGGTTTAGGAGGTTCCCCATCTCCATGAGTAGCAAGTACACCTAATTTTTTTGGTATTTCGTGTTCCATATCCATAACTAAAGATAGAGAACAACTTAGAACCGCAAATAAAAATTACTTAGTGATAAAGCAAACAAGCACACACGAGAATATTCGCCCCCCGCTATGACTCCCCGGCAACGACGCCAGAAAAAGGTCTTGATAACCCACAAGTGTAGGGGATAATTGTAGCCTCTTTCGATAAGTAAGAGTGTTGAACCCAACGAGGAGATAAAGGTAGAAAAAATATTCTCTCAAGTCCTATCTGCCACTTATACGACTCTACGCACGCTTAGTGTTCGCTTTACCTAGAACAAGTATGAAACTAGAAGTACTTTGTAGGTGTTGTTGGATAGGTTTGCAAGATAATAAAGAGTATGTAAATATAAACTAGGGGCTGTTTAGATAAAGAAGCAATAAAGTAAATAAGCGTGTGTGGAAAAGTGGTGGTAGGAGTTGTGAAATTGTCCCTAAGCATTTGACTACTTTACTAGACCGATAGCAAGTTTTATGTGGGAGAGGCATAAGCTAACATACTTTCTCTTCTTGGATCATATGAACTTATGATTGGAACTCTAGCAAGCATGCGCAACTACTAAATATCATTATGGTAAAACCATACCATAGCATTAAAGTATCAAGTCCCCTTTATCCCATACACCACAACCCCCTTACTCGGGTTTATGCTTCTGTCACTCAAGCAACCCAGTATAAGCGAATCATGAACATATTGCAATGCCCTACAGCGGGAACCCCTCACGCTTGCACGACATGGAGGGCACAATAGGACAGCAACATAACCACAAGCAAATTAAACCAATCATAGCAATTCATCAATCACCGATAGGACAACGAAAATCTACTCAGACATCACAGGATGGCAACACATCATTGGATAATAATATGAAGCATAAAGCACCATGTTCAAGTAGAGGGTACAGCGGGTTGCGGGAGAGTGGACAGCTGAATATAGAAGGGGGAAGGTGATGTAGATGTTGGCGAAGATGGCGGAGGTGTTGGTGTAGATCGCGGTGATGATGATGGCCCCCGGCAGCGCTCCGGCTCCAGCGGAAGCAAGGGGGTGAGAGCCCCCCTTCTTCTTCTTCTTCCTTGACCTTCTCCCTAGATGGGAGAAGGGTTTCCCCTCTGGTCCTTGGTCTCCATGGCATGGGAGGGGCGAGAGCCCCTTCGAGATTGGATCTGTCTCTCTATCTCTCTCTGTTTCTACGTTCCCGGATTTTTCCCTAGCACCGTTTCTTTTATATTCGGAGATCCGTAACTCCGATTGGATTGAAACTTTCGCCCAGATATTTTTCCAAAAATTAGCTTTATTGCAGCCAAAGAAGAGCGTCAACTGCCTTATGGGGTGCCCACAAGGGTTAGGGGCGCGCCCAGGGAAGGCAGGCGTGCCCCCTGCCTCGTGGCCCCCTCGGGCACCGTCTCGCGTTGATTTTTCTTCTGGAAAATCCCAAATATTCCAAAAATATCCTCCGTCCATTTTTATTCCGTTTGGACTCCATTTGATATGGGGTTTCTTCGAAACATAAAACATGTAACAAACAGGAACTGGCACTGGGCACTGGATCAACATGTTAGTCCCAAAAAATAGTATAAGAAGTTGCCAAAACTATATGAAAGTTGAATAATATTGGCATGGAACAATCAAAAATTATAGATACGACGGAGACGTATCAACCACCACGCCGCGTGTTGGTTCAGATCTCATCTACCTCCTCTCCCTCCCTTGGTGGATCAAGAAGGAGAGGACGCCGTCGAGCTGTATGTGTGCTAAACTCGGAGGTGCTGCACATGCGGTACTTGGATCGGATTGGATCGCGACGTGAGTATGACTACGCCAACCACGATCTCTAGATCATTAAAGCTTTTGGTCTACAAGGGTATGTAGACACCACTCCTGTTGGGGATATGGCTTCGAGGTGTGACCCGCCCAGGAGGGGCTGGGTTACACTGTTGGCGGCTTAATATGAAGAAAGCCCAAGAAGGTCCAAGAATAAGAAACATAAAGATAGGTGATGGCTTAAGAGGTGGTCCTAGTGGAGGCCCAAGACGCGGAGGTGTGAGTGATAACCCACAAGTATAGGGGATCGCAACAGTTTTTGAGGGTAGAGTATTCAATCCAAATTTATTGATTCGACACAAGGGGAGCCAAAGAATATTCTCAAGTATTAGCGGTTGAGTTGTCAATTCAACCACACTTGGATAACTTAGTATCTGCGGCAAAGTATTTAGTAGCAAAGTAGTATGGAAGTAACGGTAACAGTGATAAAAGTAACGGTAGCAGTTTTGTAGCAGTTGTAACAGTAGCAACAGTAAAGTAAATAAGCAAAGCACAATATGTGAAAAGCTCATAGGCAATGGATCAGTGATGGATAATTATGTCGGATGCGATTCCTCATGTAATAGTTATAACATAGGGTGACAAAGAACTAGCTCCAGTTCATCAATGTAATGTAGGCATGTACTCCGAATATAGTCATACGTGCTTATGGAAAAGAACTTGCATGCCATCTTTTGTCCTACCCTCCCGTGGCAGCGGTGTCCTAATGGAAACTAAGGGATATTAAGGCCTCCTTTTAATAGAGTACCGGACCAAAGCATTAACACATAGTGAATACATGAACTCCTCAAACTACTGTCATCACTGAGAAGTATCCCAATTATTGTCACTTCAGGGTTGTCGGATCATAACACATAATAGGTGACTATAGACTTGCAAGATAGGATCAAGAACTCACATATATTCATGAAAATATAATAGGTTCAGATCTGAAATCATGGCACTCGGGCCCTAGTGACAAGCATTAAGCATAGCAAAGTCATAGCAACATGAATCTCAGAACATAGTGGATACTAGGGATCAAACCATAACAAAACTAACTTGATTACATGGTAAATCTCATCCAACCCACCACTGTCCAGCAAGCCTACGATGGAATTACTCACACACGGCGGTGAGCATCATGAAATTGGTGATGGAGGATGGTTGATGATGACGACGGTGACGAATCCCCCTCTCCGGAGCCCCAAACGGACTCCAGATCAGCCCTTGATGACCCACAAGTGTAGGGGATCTATCGTAGTCCTTTCGATAAGTAAGAGTGTCGAACCCAACCAGGAACAGAAGGAAATGATAAGCGGTTTTCAGTAAGGTTTTCTGCAAGCACTGAAATTGTAGGTGATGGATAGTTTTGTGATAAGATAAATAGTAACGAGTAACAAGTAAACAAAGTAAATAAAGTGCAGCAAGGTGGCCCAATCCTTTATGTAGCAAAGGATAAGCCTGGACAACTTCTAATAATGATAAAGGAGCTCCCGAGGACACATGGGAATTATCATCAAGCTAGTTTTCATCACGCTCATATGATTCGCGTTCGGTACTTTGATAATTTGATATGTGGGTGGACCGGTGCTTGGATACTGCCCTTACTTGGACAAGCATCCCACTTATGATTAACCCCTATTGCAAGCATCCGCAACTACAACAAAAGTATTAAGGTAAACCTAACCATAGCATGAAACATGTGGATCCAAATCGGCCCCTAACGAAGCAACGCATAAACTAGGGTTTAAGCTTCTGTCACTCTAGCAACCCATCATCTACTTATTACTTCCCTATGCCCTCCTCTAGGACCAATAATGGTGAAGTGTCATGTAGTCGACGTTCACATGACACCACTAGAGGAGAAGACAACATACATCTCATCAAAATATGGAACGAATACCAAATTCACATGACTAGTAATAGCAAGACTTCACCCATGTCCTCGGGAACAAACGTAACTACTCACAAAGCATAATCATGTTCATAATCAGAGATGTAATAATATGCATTAAGGATCTGAACATATGATCTTCCACCAAGTAAACCAATAAGTATCAACTACAAGGAGTAATCAACACTACTAACAACCCACATGTACCAATTTGTGGTTTTGGATACAAGATTGGATACAAGAGATGAACTAGGATTTGAGAGGAGATGGTGTTGATGAAGATGTTGATGGAGATTGACCCCCTCCCGATGAGAGGATCATTGGTGATGACGTTGGTGATGATTTCCCCCTCCCGGAGGGAAGTGTCCCCAGCAGAACAGCTTTGCCAGAGCCCTAGATTGGTTTCGCCAAGGTTCCGCCTCGTGGCGGTGGAGTTTCGTCCCATAAGCTTGCCCACGAATTTTTCCAGGGTAAAAGCGATGATATAGTAGAAGATGGACACCCGAGGCCCACCAGGGGGCCCAGAAGATAGGGGGCGCGCCCTATAGGGGGGGCGCCCTTGTATCATGGACATGGTGTGGGCTCCTGGTGTATTTCTTTCGCTCAGAAATTCTTATTAGTTCCAAAAAGTTTTTTCGTGGAGTTTCAGCACTTTTGGAGTTGTGCAGAATAGGTTTCCCACATTTGCTCCTTTTCCAGCCAGAATTCCAAATGCCGGCATTCCCCCTCTTCATGGTAAACCTTGTAAAATAAGACAGAATAACCACAAGTACTGAGATATATTTTGTAATAACAGCCCATAGTGCAATAAATATTGATATAAAAGCATGATGCAAAATGGACGTATCAACTCCCCCAAGCTTAGACCTCACTTGTCCTCAAGCGGAAGCCGATAACGAAAAATATGTCCACATGTTTAGAGATAGAGGTGTCGATAAAAATAAAATACGGACATGAGGGCATCATTATCATTCTTATAACAGCAACATATAAAGATTCCATTATATAATTTCTTATGCTTAAGTAACAATCAATTCACAATATCAAGTATGGTTCAAAAACTTCATTAAGAACTAACAAACTATAATATCAGTCATTGAAGCAATCACAATTTATCATAACATCAGAAAGAGTCAACAATAGAGCTTTCCAGCAAGTCCACATACTCAACTATCGTATAGTCTTCTACAATTGCTAACACTCACGCAATACTTGTGGTTATGGAGTTTCAGACGGACACTGAGAAAGATAGGGGCTTATTGTGTTGCCTCCCAACGTATTCACCTTTAGGTGATGTCAACAATAATAACCAATGCTAACGAACATCCAATTGGATATCTATATCACGATCTTTCAAACACGAAGAGCTTGCCAAAGGATAAAATGAAAAAGGGAAAGGTGAAGATCACCTTGACTCAAGCACAAAATAAAAGCATAAAGTAAGAACATGAAGTAAAAGATAGGCCCTTCGCAGGGGGAAGCAGAGGTTGTCATGCGCTTTTAGGGTTGGATACACAAAATCTTAGTACGAAAGAACGTCACTTTATATGTCACTTGTGTATAGACCTTTATTATGCAGTCCGTCGCTTTTATTGCTTCCATAACAAGATCATATAAAGCTTATTTTCTCCACACTAATAAATCATGCATAATTAGGGAGCAATTTTTATCGCTTGCACCGATGACAACTTACTTGAAGGATCTTACTCAATCCATAGGTAGATATGGTGGACTCTCATGGCAAAACTGGGTTTAAGGCTATTTGGAAGCACAAGTAGTATCTCTACTTGGTTCTGGGAATTTGGCTAGCATGAGGGGGAAAGGCAAGCTCAACATGCTCGGAAGGTCAATGACAACATTCTTTAACTTAGATATGAAAAAACATAAACCATTACGTTGTCTTCCTTGTCCACCGTCAACTCTTTTAGCATGTCATACTTAATGAGTGCTCACAATCATAAAAGATGTCCAAGATAGTGTATTTATATGTGAACCTCTCTTTCCTTATCACTTCCTATTAATTGCAACGATGACCAAAACTATGTTTATCAACTCTCAACAACCTTTATGCCTCTCTATGTGTGAAGTTATTACTAACCATAAGATCAATATGAACTCTTTTATTATTTTTATTTTTCTCAAGATCATAGCACATAGCAAAGCCCTTGACTCAACACTAATCTTTATTATAGATAACTCACAGACTCGATTACAAAAACGAGAGCACTAAGCAAAACTCAAACTACTTAATATCAAAACTTCAATCTACTAGATCAAGATACTACTAAAAGGATCGAGCTAAATAAAACGGTAAAGATAGGAGTGTGATGGTGATACGATACCGGGGCACCTCCCCCAAGCTTGGCAGTTGCCAAGGGGAGTGCCCATACCGATGTGATTATGACCTCGAGGTGGTGAAGTAGGAGTTGTTGATGATGTAGGCTTGTCGTCCATCTTCCAAGGCATATGCTCTCCATCATAGAAGGATGATCGAGTCTCCGGGATCCTTAAATCTGCAACCAAACTCATCCTCTTGAATCTATATTCATACTCACAGTTCTGGTTTTGCAGGTCATAGATCTGGGCTTGGAGGTGCTCGATTTTCTCTTGAAGCTTGAAGATGGTCTCCCCAATGACTTTGGCATCCAGCTTGTGGTTATTGGTGTAATCTGTGATCATCATCTGGTTGGCGTTGAGTCCATGCTCCACCATCCCTTGGCACCTGAAAACTTACTGCTCCACGGCTTCGAGCTTTATCTCCACGCTCCCGGTATGCCTTGGTCCCTCCACATCACGGATGTGCAGCACCCCCTCACGCATCTCAATGGTTTGAGGGTGTTGCAGCACCTCCGCAAGATAGGGGTTGATAACCCTCTCGAAAAACTTGTCCTTGGGAGCGCTTGGAGACGACATGGTGCTCTTAGATCTGAAACAGAAACAGCTCGAAACGAAAACAGAGGATATTTGTGTGATACGGTTGTCAAAACCTTCGGGAGTATATATAATGAATTTTTACCGACCAAAATACGTAATATGCAAGAAAACGGAGTCCGGGAGGCACACGAGGTTCCCACGAGACAGGGGGGTGCGCCCTATAGGGGGGGGGCCTCCACTCTCGTGGGAGCCTCGTGTCCCTTTCGGACTACTTCTTTCTTCCTAAAATTCTTAAATAATCCAAAACTGATAAAAATTGCCATTGGAGTTGTTTTGGAGTTGGTTTACTTACCGTACCACATACCTATACCTTCTCGGAGTCTGAAACGTTCTGGAAAGTGTCCCTTATGTATTCCTCACGGGTTACCGTTTCAATAATATTAGTCTCAACATTGACAGGATTACCTGAAATATAATGTTTAATTCTTTGACAGTTTACCACCCTTGGTCTCGTGCCTTCGAAGTTGTTGATTTTTATGGCACCAGAACGATAGATCTCCGCGATAACGTAAGGACCTTCCCATTTTGCGAGAAGTTTTCGGGCAAAAAATCTTAAGCGAGAGTTGAATAATAACACATAGTCTCCTACGTTAAACTCATGCTTTTGTATCCTCTTATCATGCCAGCATTTGACTTTTTCTTTGAAAAGCTTGGCATTCTCATAGGTTTGGGTTCTCCACTCATCAAGTGAGCTAATATCATATAACCTCTTCTCACCGGCAAGCTTGAAGTCATAAGTGAGCTCTTTAATAGCCCAATATGCTTTATGTTCAAGTTCAAGAGGCAAATGACAAGCTTTTTCATAAACCATCTTATAGGGAGACATACCCATAGGATTTTTGTATGCACTTCTATAGGCCCATAATGCATCATCAAGTTTTTTGGACCAATTCTTTCTAGATCTATTCACAGTCCTTTGCAAAATTAATTTGAGCTCTCTATTGCTCAACTCTACTTGACCACTAGACTGCGGATGATAAGGGGATGCAATTCTATGATTGACATCATACTTAGCAAGCATCTTACGGAAAGCACCATGAATAAAATGTGAACCACCATCAGTCATAAGATATCTAGGGACTCCAAACCTTGGAAAAATAACTTCTTTAAGCATTTTAATAGAGGTGTTATGATCAGCACTACTAGTTGGAATAGCTTCTACCCAGTTAGTAACGTAATCAACAGCAACTAAAATATGTGTATAACCATTAGAGGCAGGAAAAGGTCCCATATAATCAAAGCCCCAAACATCAAAGGCTCAATAACAAGAGAATAATTCATAGGCATTTCTTGATGTCTAGTAATATTACCAATTCTTTGACATTCATCACAAGATAAGACAAACTTACGAGCATCTTTGAAGAGAGTAGGCCAATAAAAACCAGATTGAAGTACCTTGTGTGCAGTTCTATCTCCAGCTTGGTGTCCTCCATAAGATTCAGAGTGACACTTACGTAGAATCTGTTCCTGTTCATGCTCAGGCACACAACATCTAATAACACCATCTACTCCTTCTTTATAACGGTGTGTATCATCCCAGAAGTAATGTTTTAAATCATAAAAGAACTTTTTCTTTTGCTGGTATGTGAAACTAGGAGGTAAATATTTAGCAACAATGTAACTAGCATAATCAGCATACCAAGGAGCAGTACGAGAAGCATTGACGACCGCTAATTGTTCATCAGGAAAGCTATCATTAATAGGCAGTGGGTCATCAAGAACATTCTCTAACCTAGACAAGTTATCTGCAACGGGGTTCTCAGCTCCCTTTCTATCAATAATATGCAAGTCAAATTCTTGGAGCAAGAGAACCCATCTAATGAGTCTAGGCTTAGCGTCTTTCTTTTCCATGAGATATTTAATAGCAGCATGATCAGTGTGAATAGTAACTTTAGAATCAACAATATAAGGTCTGAACTTATCACATGCAAACACAACTGCTAAGAACTCTTTTTCAGTAGTAGTATAATTTCTCTGGGCAGTATCAAGAGTCTTACTAGCATACAGGATAACATTCAATTTCTTATCAACTCTTTGCCCTAAAACAACACCTACAACGTAATCACTAGCATCGCACATAATTTCAAAAGGAAAATTCCAATCAAGTGGCCGAACAATAGGTGCAGTGATCAAAGCTTTCTTAAGCACTTCAAACTCTTCTACACAATCATCATCAAAGACAAAAAGAATATCTTTTTGCAATAAATTAGTCAGAGGCCTAGAGATTTTAGAAAAGTCCTTAATGAACCTCCTATAAAAACCGGCATGACCTAGGAAACTTCTTATAAGTTTTATGTTTGGGACATGGCATCTTTTCAATAGCATCAACTTTGGCTTTATCAACTTCAATACCTCTCTCGGAGATCTTGTGCCCCAAGACAATACCATCATTAACCATAAAGTGACACTTTTCCCAATTCAGGACGAGACTAGTGTCTTCGCATCTCTGCAAAACTCGATCAAGGTTGCTCAAACAATCATCAAAAGAGGATCCATAGACGGAGAAGTCATCCATGAATACCTCACAAATCTTTTCACAAAAATCAGAGAATATAGCCATCATGCATCTTTGAAAGGTAGCAGGTGCATTACATAAACCAAAAGGCATACGTCTATAAGCAAAAGTACCAAAAGGGCAAGTAAAAGTAGTTTTAGATTGATCCTTCGCTGACACAGCTATGTGAGAGAAACCAGAATAACCATCTAGAAAGCAAAAATGCGTGTGTTTGGATTGTCTTTCTAGCATTTGATCAATAAAAGGTAAGGGGTAATGATCTTTCTTAGTAGCTTTATTTAACTTACGGAAATCAATTACCATCCTATAACCTGTAATAATTCTTTGCGGGATCAATTCATCTTTATAATTAGGAACAACGGTAATACCTCCCTTTTTAGGAACACAATGGACAGGGCTTACCCATTCACTATCAGCAACGGGATAAATAATACCTGCCTCAAGGAGCTTTAATATCTCCTTTCTTACCACTTCCTTCATCTTGGGATTTAATCGTCTTTGAGGATCTCTAACTGGTTTGGCATCGTCCTCCAATGTAATTTTGTGTTGACATAACATGGGACTAACGCCCTTAAGATCATCCAGAGTATATCCAATAGCAGCTCGGTGCTTCTTCAGAGTTTTCAATAATCTTTCTTCTTCTTTCTTTGAAAGGTTAGCACTAATAATAACAGGATATATTTCTTTTTCATCAAGATAAGCATACTTAAGATTACCAGGTAATGGTTTGAGTTCAAACACGGGATCACCCTTGGGTGGAGGGGGATCCCCAAGAATTTCAACGGGAAGGTTATGTTTTAGCATAGGTTCCTGTTTAAGGAACACTTCATCTATTTCTTCTCTTTCCTTCATAAACATATCATTTTCATGGTCTAGCAAATATTGTTCTAACGGATTAGTCGGAGGAACAACAATGGAAGCAAGACCAATAATCTCATCCTTGCTAGGTGGTTCCCTTTCACGAGGTTGTCTACTAAACTTAGCGAAATTAAACTCATGAGACATACCATCTATGCCAATAGTGACAATATTGTTTTCACAATTAATCATAGCACTAGGAGTATTCAAGAAGGGTCTACCAAAAATAATGGGACAAAAATCATCTTCTGGGGAACCAAGAACAAGGAAATCAGCAGGGTATTTAACCTTCCCACACAAAACTTCAACATCTCTAACAATCCCAATAGGTTTAATGGTATCCCTATTAGCAAGCTTAATAGTAACGTCAATGTCTTCTAATTCAACGGGTGCAATGTCGTGCATAATTTCTTTATAAAGATCATAAGGTATCGCACTAGCACTAGCACCCATATCACATAAGCCATGATAATGATGATCTCCTATTTTAACAGAAATAACAGGCATGCCTACGACAGGTCTATGTGTCTTAGTATCAGGCCTAGCAATATTAGCAATCTCGCCCAAGAAAGAAATAACATGCCCATCTAAGTCCTCATCCAAGAGATCTTTAACCATAGCAATACTAGGTTCAACATTAATTTGCTCAGGAGGTGTATAAGTCCTAGTATTACTCTTACGAACAACAGTCGAAGCTTTAGCATGATCCTTTATCCTAACAGGAAAAGGAGGTTTTTCAACATAAGTAGTAGGAACAATAGGATCACTATAGGTAATAGTCTTTTCTTCGACTGTAATAGGTGCAACTACTTTAACTTCAACAGGAGGATTATATTTAAACCACTTCTCTTTAGGGAGATCAACGTGAGTAGCAAAAGATTCATAGAAGCAAGCTACTATCTCAGAGTCAAGTCCATACTTAGCGCTAAATCCACGAAAAACATCAGTATCCATAAAAGATTTAACACAATCGAACTTAGGTGTCATACTTGACTCCTTACCATCCCGGAACCCCAATCTTCAGAGTAGTGTTTAATTCTTTCCAATAAGTCCCATTTGAAATCAATAGTCTTTAGCATATAAGAACCAGCACATGAAGTATCGAGCAGGTTGCAATTATCAATAGAAAGCCGAGCATAAATTTTTTGAATAATCATTTCTCGAGAGAGCTCATGATTGGGGCATGAATATAACATTGACTTAAGCCTCCCTCAAGCTTGAGCGATGCTTTCTCCTTCGCAAGGCTAGAAATTATATGTAATTGCGATCACGATGAACAAGATGCATAGGATAGAACTTCTGGTGAAATTCCAACTTCAATCACTTATAATTCCAAGATCCCGTATCATCACATAGCCTAAACCATGTCAATGCATCTCCCTTAAAAAATAAAGGGAAGACCTTCCTTTTGACAACATCATCGGGAATACTTGCAAGCTTAAATAATCCACAAACTTCATCCACAAAGATAAGGTGTAAATCGGGATGCAATGTTCCATCTCTTGCAAATGGATTAGCTAGCAGTTTCTCTATCATACCCAGAGAAATCTCAAAGTAAATATTTTCATAAAGTTCAGTAGGTTGAGGAGCAACTCTTTGCTCTTCTGGTTGGGGTGAAGATACCCCAAACAAGCCCCTCAAAGGATTAGTTTCCATAGTAACAAGTAATAAAAAAATTCAGCACCCTATATAAATGTTTCCTTACCAAGTTCCACTCACGAAAAACGCTACACTCTCCTGCAACGGCACCAGAAAAGAGTCTTGATGACCCACAAGTGTAGGGGATCTATCGTAGTCCTTTCGATAAGTAAGAGTGTGGAACCCAACGAGGAGCAGAAGGAAATGACAAGTGGTTTTCAGTAAGGTTTTCTGCAAGCACTAAAATTGTAGGTGATAGATAGTTTTGTGATAAGATAAATAGTAACGAGTAACAAGTAAACAAAGTAAATAAAGTGCAGCAAGGTGGCCCAATCCTTTATGTAGCAAAGGATAAGCCTGGACAACTTCTAATAATGATAAAGGAGCTCCCGAGGACACATGGGAATTATCGCCAAGCTAGTTTTCATCACGCTCATATGATTCGCGTTCGGTACTTTGATAATTTGATATGTGGGTGGACCGGTGCTTGGGTACTTCCCTTACTTGGACAAGCATCCCACTTATGATTAACCCCTATTGCAAGCATCCGCAACTACAACAAAAGTATTAAGGTAAACCTAACCGTAGCATGAAACATGTGGATCCAAATCGTCCCCTAACGAAGCAACGCATAAACTAGAGTTTAAGCTTCTGTCACTCTAGCAACCCATCATCTACTTATTACTTCCCTATGCCCTCATATAGGCCCAATAATGGTGAAGTGTCATGTAGTCAATGTTCACATGACACCACTAGAGGAGAAGACAACATACATCTCATCAAAATATCGAACGAATACCAAATTCACATGACTACTAATAGCAAGACTTCACCCATGTCCTCAGGAACAAACGTAACTACTGACAAAGCATATTCATGTTCATAATCAGAGGTGTAATAATATGCATTAAGGATCTGAACATATGATCTTCCACCAAGTAAACCAATAAGTATCAACTACAAGGAGCAATCAACACTACTAGCAACCCACATGTACCAATTTGTGGTTTTGGATACAAGATTGGATACAAGAGATGAACTAGGGTTTGAGAGGAGATGGTGCTGGTGAAGATGTTGATGGAGATTGATCCCCGCCCGATGAGAGGATCGTTGGTGATGACTGTAAGTGTCAAAACCGGCGGATCTCGGGTAGGGGGTCCCGATCTGTGCGTCTTAGGCTGATGGTAACAGGAAGCAAGGGACACAATGTTTACCCAGGTTCGGGCCCTCTCGATGGAGGTAAAACCCTACTTCCTGCTTGATTAATATTGAGGATATGAGTAGTACAAGAGTAGATCTACCACGAGATCGTAGAGGCTAAACCCTAAGAGCTAGCCTATGATGGTATGGTCGTAATTGTGATCGTCCTTCTAAGGACCATCCTCTCCGGTTTATATAGACACCGGAGAGAGCTAGGGTTTACATGGAGTCGGTTACAAGGAAGGAAATATAATATCTAGATCGCCAAGCTTGTCTTCCACGCAAAGGAGGGTCCCATCCGGACACGAGCCGAAGTCTTGAGTCTTGTATCTTCACGTTTCAATAGTCCGGACGATGTATATAGTCCGGCTGTCCGGATACCCCCTAATCCAGGACTCCCTCAGTAGCCCCTGAACCAGGCTTCAATGACGATGAGTCAGGTGTGCAGTTTTGTCTTCGGCATTGCAAGGAGGGTTCCTTCTCTGAGTACTCCAAGGTTATTGTCGAACACGTAGACCGTGTCCGGATCTGCAAAATGATCTTCACATACCACCATAGAGAGAATGATACTTCAGCTGACAACTTATTAGACGAAGTGATATGTCATTACAGTCAGGTCATTATTCGAACCGTTTTCCATAACCAGCCACAGCGCATATTGCGAGGCGGTTTCCTTGACACGTCATGTCAAAGCAGAGATCGTGTCCCCTTATCACGGGATTCTCATCAATACAAGTATGGGTAATCCAACCACACCGCTAATCCGGCGAGTGGGAGGTGAGCGGGTTCCACCAGGCAAGTGGGGAGGCGCAAAAAGCTTTTACCATCTCTTATAAAGAGATAAGGTCTCTTCCTCTTTACCCATGCCTTCTCCTTCCGCTAACTCATTCCCCTCCACTCGAGCCCTAACGCCTAAGCACTCTTCTTTTCCATCGAAGAGAAGTTTTCCAAAGATGTCCGGATCCGAAGCAGGAGGCAGATGGATGGCCTCCACCGTCCGGGAGAAGGATATCATGAAGCTCCGGGAAGCCGGGTATCTGGCCAAGAAGATTGGCCACCGTCTCCTACCGGTGGGACAGGTTGTCCCTACTCCGGAGCCTCACGAGAGAGTTGTGTTCCTTCCCCATTTTGTCCGCGGGCTCGGGTTTCCCCTCCACCCATTTGTCCGTGGAGTCATGT
Organism: Triticum aestivum; assembly: GCF_018294505.1. Classification (NCBI taxonomy): domain Eukaryota; kingdom Viridiplantae; phylum Streptophyta; class Magnoliopsida; order Poales; family Poaceae; genus Triticum; species Triticum aestivum. Next base: position 608,901,113 of record NC_057807.1, on the reverse strand, counting down.
ATTACTATGGGATTGATTTTCATGATCATTCCCCCAACTCTTTTCTCAATATCTCGACATTCATTGTCATGTGTGAGGCCTTTCTCCGGATTCCGCCTCACTTCGGCCTGTGGCTGAAGATTTTCAATGTGAATCCCAAGGTGGTGAGTGGCGAACACGCCGAGTGCGGCGGTGCCATGGTGAGCAAGATGCCCAAGGTCGTTTGGCCGAAGGGCACTTTCAATGACTCCGTCAAGGAGTGGTAGCAGCAATGGTTTTATATCACCGAACCACGCGGCAAAAAGTCGGCTGCAGCTCCTGAGTTCAGATCCGGAGCTCCACTGTGGCTCACGTCTTGGCCCAAGAAGGGCCCGAACTGGTCCTCGTCCGATGAGCTATCACTACTCCAGACGCGCGTTCAGAGCGCGGTTGACAAGGACGTCAAACTCGTTGACGTAGTCCAGGTGATGCTAGTTCGCCTGGTTCTCCCTTGCCAGTGTCGAGCCTGCACTTCGTGGGAGTTCGACCCAACCGAGCACCAGACCCTTCAGGAGCTCTATGACTCCTCCCACGAGGATATCTGGAAGGTGCTCTTCAAGTCCGACAAATCATGGTCGGACTCCGCTGAGGATCGGGGGTATCAGTTATCCCATTCTCCAAGCCCAGTAAATTACAACCACGCCCTGTCCATCCATGCTTCAGTTGGCATGTCATGAGGGAGACATTTTAATCGTGTTTCATCGTGACCTCAGGGATGGATTAAGAAGGTGGAGCGGATGCATTGTCCGGCCCCACTGCCATAGGAACCGTCCGAACCTCTTCTAACAAAGATGTTGGTCCCTGCGCCTTACAAGGCACCAAAGAAGGAGGACTCCAAGAAGGTCAAGAAGACAGTGGCCCCCGTCGCTGTGAGGCTTCGGACGCCAAATCCAAAGACTCCAGCGACGCTCCTTCTTCCGAAGACGAAGAGGAGGAAGTAGAGGAGGACGAGCCTCACTCTGCAGGTGGGAAGAAGCTTGCGGCTTCCCCGTCCCTGGAGGCCGGATCGCCCAAAAGGGGGAGAGGTTCCCATCCAGAGGCATCCACCTCGGCTGCCGATAACGGCCCAGAGTGGGATCCCAGAGCCCAGCCCCTGGAAAAATCGTAAGTAACGGAATTCCGAATGCGCCTATGCATTCAGGGTCGTCTGAGTATAGTAGTTTTAACTGTCACCATATCTCGTACAGCCCGGCGAGATCTCCTGTTGGACAATCCTCATCGGAGGATTTGTTGAGTTCGGATGCTGTGGTGAGCAAGACGCCTCCGGAGGCTCTTTTTCGGAGTCCATGCGCGACACCGAGGTGTCTTCTCGAAGAGACCCAAAGCCGGATAAGGTCTTGGAGGCCTCTAAGGTTCCAGGATCGGGCGAGCGGCCACCCTTCAAGGAGGGAGGTTTGCCTACTCCGCCGGCAACCTCTGTCTATGCAGAGCTGTCGGGCGGTCTATCGACAGTGTTAAAGAACGCGTCTATCATCGATGAACATCGGACCCTCATGGGGTGCGGTGGTTGGAAAGATTCAGTCTGCCGAAAGCGGGCTGAATGAGTCCTGCCTTGGCCTTATAAAGGCTTTTGAGGTATGGTTTCTAAGAAACCTTTGAGGAATCATCATAATATGAGTAGTAGCCCCTGATACACTGTCCAGTGAAAGATAGAGAGCAGGGCAGGGGATCAACTCCTCGTTTCATGTGAACCCTTGTCAATGACGTGTACCTCTTTGTTTCAAAACAGGCGTCTGCGGAGAAGATGGCCGCTCATCAGGAGGAAGTGTCCGAACTGAAGCAGAGCCTGGAACGGGCCGAGGAAGAACTTGGCCATGTGAGGAAGCAATTAGAGGAGAAGCAAGGTATGTTTAAACATTGTCTTGCATTAGGCACGAATGATTAATTGTGCCTATTGAAAAGTATTTGTGTTGTACGCCCTAGGAGCGAGTGCCGAATATGAGGCGCTGAAGAAGGTTGTGCCTGATGCCAACGAGAAGGCTGCCGCCGAACAGGCGCTTCGTGAAAAACACGAGGCCAGGGTCATCACAGCTGAACGAGAGCTCCAGGAGGTTGTGACGAAAAGCGAGAGCTTGGAGCAGAGTCTAGTAGGGACAGAATCCGAACTTGTCCAAGCTCTCCAAGCCGCGGAAGATGCTCAGGAAGAAGCCCGAGGTGCTGTACGGGACATTCAGAGGCCCAGAAAGTTACGGCTGGTAAGGCCTGTTGTATTCGTGGCCATAATTACATGATAGTGGGTAGAACTCTAAGCGGCAAGCTAAATTCTTGATTTTACAGGGGCGTTTGTGGATCTGCCTCGCAGCATATTAGATGCCGCCCAATTTTACTGAACCGAGGAGGGGAAGTCTGCGGAGCGGAGCTTCTGGTCGCAGTATTTGGCGCCGAACTATCCGGTGCCTTTTATCGATCAGCTGAAGCAGCTGGTCGAACTGCACCAGGCGGCCGAACTAGCCATGAAGGACTTGGTTGTCCGGTTGTGGCTTGCGGAGCCAATTCCAAGCAGTTACTTCAGACTCATGAAGCGGATTGTTAGCGCCTGTCCTCGGCTTGATGCTATCGAGCGATCAGTCTGTATAGGAAGTGCGTGCATGGCGTTTGCCTGTGCAAAAGTGCATTGGGGCAAGCTTGATGCGGAAAAGCTGATGAATGAGGGGACGCCGGAGGGTAAGGAGCACCGCAAGCCCGAACTGTACTATGAAGGTGTACTGAAGGGGGCTCGCCTTGTGGCGGATAAGTGTACCAAAGACATTATGTTTCCCTGAGGGCATTCACACCGATATTTGTAATATGGGATAATGGCACTTTTATTATATATTGCCTGTTTTGTTTGAACATATGTTCATCCTGTGCGGCTGTTTATTGTATGTAAATTCTGAGAGTTGGCCAGTCGTTGGCTTCAGCCCCCACATGAAAAATACGGGGGTGTTCGGGATATATATGAACACTCTTTATCCCATGGTTGGGTCCTTGTGAGGAGGTGTTTCTCACCACGAACCAGGCAATCGGACTATAGGGCTTTACTACTCTCACTTAGCCATAGGAATTTGAGTATGGTCGGCGCAACCCCTAGTGTTCGGAAGGCCGAACTAAGGGCTCTATTGGCGCCTGATCGAAAGACCGATCCATCGCAGTCTGCATTTATGATGGCGTTATGCGGGATAAATCTTTAGGGATTTTACAACCTCTCAAACAGCTAACCAGCTCTTGCTGCATCATGACAGTCGGTTTTCGGCTTTCTCTACTGAGGTGCTCGTCCGGCAAAACCGGGACACAATCGCAGTAGTTCTCCCAGCGCTACCTTAGCCGACGGAATGGAACGTAAGGCACCAAAACATGGGAGCCGGGCAAACCCAACCAATGACCCAAGACATGATTCGGAGTTGATGCATATAGTGCTATAAGTTCAGGGTGTCGAGCGACCTAAAAGGTGGTCGGACTTTATTGTTGTATTGTGAAGCCCCTGGCATAACCGGGCGTAACATGAAGCATGGCTGCCATTTTGTGGCAAAGAGGCGTCGATGATAAACAACGGCCTGTACGTGTTATTTAAATCTACGCATTGTAGTAGGATGATATGTCTATGCATATGAGTGCGATTTATGATTATGAAAAAGAGATTGTTTTTGGCGGAACCTGTGATGGCCGGACTAGAGGGGGCTGTGGGTGGATCGAAAGTGAATCTGAACTGCCTTCTACCTGCATGGTCCTGTCCATGTATGTCCGGGCCGATTCCACGCTGCCAATCCTGTTCTGCATCAAAGTTTGTTTGTGAGGGCAAATGTTTGGAGGCAACCGAACTCCTCTTGTGGTTGGTCTAAGGGTTCCTGATCGGACCCTGGTGACCCCAGCCGATATACCGTGAAGTAGCGCGGACTCCTCAGTTGGTGTCCTGATAGTTGGCTGTCATGTCAAAATTTTGATAGGCATGCACGACTCGCTACTCCGGCAGCTGTATGATTTCCGCTCTAAGGGCGGGGTTCGGCCTTGCACGTAGGTGTGAGTATATCACAGGCGTTGGCCTAATGGTTTACCACGTGGTATCTAGTCAACGTGGTTCATCCCGTTAGCACATGGTGGTTTACCGTATGAGGGGAATGCGCCGATGGCGTGGCATTTTTTGGTTATCTGAGCACAACCGTTTGAGCGGTGGGCCAATGAACTTGGCCTTTGCACCGGACACCTTATAGAAGGTGTTTATTTGTAGATTCATACCCACGGGGGCTTTATGTGTTATGGAGCCCCTGGACTACTAGGTCTAGGGGTACGACAATTGAATTGTTGTGGTTTGTATGATAGGGGGCGATCGGCCGTACTGTTGTGCTCTGGGGGGGGTCTCTTGACTAAACGCCTCCCTTCATTTTTTCTGGCACACGAGCGGTCGCTTTGTTTTGAGGATCCGACATTCTCTATTGGTATGCTTTGCCGTCCTTCTAGGAGTACCGTGAATATCACATGGTTGATCAAGTATGTGGCTTTGGCCGAATAGGCTTGAGTTGTTCTTTGTCTGTTGACCGGACTGGGGGTTGCTGTACTTGGCGCCAGCTTCCCTGACTTGACGTTTATGACCATTGCGCCGAGGCTTCAGGATGCCTCTTTGTGTATCCTTCTTACTGTCTTGGACCGTAGTGGTGTGTGGATGTCGAGTTGTGTGCCTTTGGTTCTCCTGCTTAGGTTGAGGTAGACAGTTGTGCCTCATATGCCCTTTGTTAGGGCGGTCGAATCCGTACTTTTCGGTGGCCAGGATCTTGGTCCACCTATCCGCTAGCAAATCTTGGTCAGCTTTAAGCTGCTCTTGCTTCCTTTGCAGATTCCTTGCCGTGTCTATGAGCCGTCGCTTAAAGCGAACTTGTTCCACTGGGTCTTCAGGCACGCCGAACTCGTCATTGCCGAGGCTTACCTCGTCTTCGGAGGGGGGTGTATAATTGTCCCTCTCCAAGTATCCCACCGTGGCCGGTCCGGCCTGCTTGAAGGTAGGCTGATCAGGGATGTATTCCTCTTCGGCACCATCCGGATTGCTTTCATCTCCGAGGCCGACATTGATGTGGCGGGGCTTGGAGCGGCACCGAAGACGCCCATGCTTTGCTTTTTCTCCTGAGGGGTTATCCTCCACTACCTCGTCGCCATTGGTTTCCTCCGGAGTGCCCACCGTATATATATCGTCGTCCATACCATTGATGTTTTCGGGGTCGAAGTTAAGCACGTCGGTTAAATCATCGACCGTGGCAATGAAGTGGGTGGTGGGTGGGCAACGAATTCCTTCATCGCCTGCTTCCCACTCACGCCGGACATAGTTTGGCCCAGAGCCTCCTAACAAAGAGAGAGACTTTAATGAGTTCAGCATGTCGCTTAAGGGCGAGTGCTGAAAGATGTCCGCAGCGGTAAACTCCATTACCGGAGCCCAACCTGGGTCGATGGTATGCGGACCGGAACCAACAATCGGATACAAGTCTGGGGGCCCGGGGTTACAGGCCTCCACAGAGGTGAGACCTGTGTTCGGCTCCACTGCCGATGAGTATGCGGCCTACGGGGCGGGGTCTACCCCTCTTTCCTTGGGCAACGCAACTTGTTCCGGATTTAGATCCGGGGCTATTGGAGGGACGATATTCCGAGCATTGTCCGACAGCAGGTCTAGGCCATGCTCGTCGTGACTGTCCGGCGCTCCTGGCACAGGGCCGAATCCATCGAAGATCAAGTCTCCGCGAATATCCGCCATGTAGTTCAAGTTTCCGAACCGGATCTGGTGGCCAGGGGCGTAGCTGTCGATCTGCTCTAGATGACCAAGCGAATTGGCCCGCAGTGCGAAGCCACCGAACACAAAGATCTGTCCGGGGAGAAAAGTCTCGCCCTGGACCGTGTTATTGGCGATTGAAGACGCCATCAAGCCTCAAAGCGACGACATAGAGAAAATCTCAATGAAAGCACCGATGTCGGTGTCAAAACCGGCGGATCTTGGGTAGGGGGTCCCGAACTGTGCGTCTTAGGCTGATGTTAACAAGAAGCAAGGGACACAATGTTTACCCAGGTTCGGGCCCTCTCGATGGAGGTAAAACCCTACTTCCTGCTTGATTAATATTGAAGATATGAGTAGTAAAAGAGTAGATCTACCACGAGATCGTAGAGGCTAAACCCTAAGAGCTAGCCTATGATGGTAGGGTTGTAATTGTGATCGGCCTTCTAAGGACCATCCTCTCCGGTTTATATAGACACCAGAGAGAGCTAGGGTTTACATGGAGTCGATTACAAGGAAGGAAATATATTATCCGGATCGCCAAGCTTGTCTTCCACGCAAAGGAGAGTCCCATCCGGACACGAGCCGAAGTCTTGAGTCTTGTATCTTCACGCTTCAATAGTCCGGATGATGTATATAGTCCGGTTGTCCAGATACCCCCTAATCCAGGACTCCCTCAATGATGTTGGTGATGATTTCCCCCTCCCGGAGGGATGTGTCCCCAGCAGAACAGCTCTGCCAGAGCCCTAGATTGGTTCCGCCAAGGTTCCACCTCGTGGCGGCGGAGTTTCGTCCCGTAAGCTTGCCCACTATTTTTTTCCAGGGTAAAAGCGATGATATAGCAGAAGATGGACACCGGAGGCCCACCAGGGGGCCCAGGAGATAGGGGCGCGCCATATAGGGGGGGCGCGTCCCCCTGTCTCCTGGACAGGGTGTGGGCCCCCTGGTGTATTTCTTTCGCTCAGAAATTCTTATTAATTCCAAAAGGTTGTTTCGTGGAGTTTCAGGACTTTTGGAGTTGTGCAGAATAGGTTTCCAACGTTTGCTCCTTTTCCAGCAGAATTCCAGCTACCGGCATTCCCCCTCTTCATGGTAAACCTTGTAAAATAAGAGAGAATAACCATAAGTACTGAGATATATTGTGTAATAACAGCCCATAATGCAATAAATATTGATATAAAAGCATAATGCAAAATGGACGTATCAGCCCTCCCGAGAGAGATTAGGGCTTGGCGGCGGCTCCGTGTCGTAAAATGCGATGAAACTTTCTCTCTGATTTTTTTCTCCGTGAAAGAGAATATATGGAGTTGGAGTTGAGGTCGGTGGACATCCAGGGGGCCCACGAGGCAGGGGGCGCGCCCAAGGGGAGGGGGCACGCCCCCCACCCTCGTGGACAGGGTGTGGGGCCCCTAGTACTATTTCTTTCGCCAGCATTTTTAATTAAATCTGAAAAGTTGCTCAGTGGATTTTCAGGTCATTCCGAGAAATTTTATTTCTGCACAAAAATAACACCATGGTTTGGAAAAGTAGATACGACTGTGACGTATCAACTCCCCCAAGCTTAAACCTTTGCTTGTCCTCAAGCAATTCAGTTGACAAACTGAAAGTGATAAAGGAAAACTTCTACAAACTCTGTTTGCTCTTGTTGTTGTAAATATTTAAAGCCAGCATTCAAGTTTTCCGCAAAGATTATGAACTAACCATATTCACAATAACACTCAGATCTCATGTTTACTCATGTCAATGGCATAATCAACTAGCGAGCAATAATAATAAAACTCGGATGACAACACTTTCTCAAAACAATCATAATATGATATAACAAGATGGTATCTCGCTAGCCCTTTCTGAGACCGCAAAACATAAATGCAGAGCACCTTTAAAGATCAAGGACAGACTAAACATTGTAATTCATGGTAAAAGAGATCCGGTCATAGTCATACCCAATATAAACTAATAGCAATGCATGCAAATGACAGCGGTGCTCTCCAGCGGGTGCTTTTTAATAAGAGGGTGATGACTCAACATAAAAGTAAATAGATAGGACCTTCGCAGAGGGAAACAGGGATTTGTAGAGGTGCTAGAGCTCGATTTTAAAATAGAGATGAATAACATTTTGAGCGGTATACTTTCATTGTCAACACAACAACTATGAGATCTCGATATCTTCCATACTACACACATTATAGGCGGTTCCCAAAACAGAATGGTAAAGTTTATACTCCCCCACCACCAACAAGCATCAATCCATGGCTTGCCCGAAACAACGGGTGCCTCCAACTAGCAACAATCCTGCAGGAGTTTTGTTTAATTATTTTGATTTGCTTTGATCTTTTGATAATGGGACTGGGCATCCCGATTACCAGCCATTTTCTCGTGAATGAGGAGCGGAGTCCACTCCTCTTGAGGATAACCTACCTAGCATGGAAGATACATACAGCTCTAGTTGATACATGAGTTGCTCGAGCATACAAAACAGAATTTCATTTGAAGGTTTGGAGTTTGGCACATACAAATTTACTTGGAACGGCAGGTAGATACCGCATATAGGAAGGTATGGTGGACTCATATGGAATAACTTTGGGGTTTATTGAGTTTGGATGCACAAGCAGTATTCCCGCTTAGTACAGGTGAAGGCTAGAAAAAGACTGGGAAGCAACCAACTGAGAGAGCGACAACAGTCATGAACATGCAATTAAATTAATCAACATTGAGTGCAAGCATGAGTAGAATATAATCCACCATGAACATAAATATCGTGAAGGCTGTGTTGATTTTGTTTCAACTACATGTGTGAACATGTGCCAAGTCAAGTCACTCAAATCATTAAAAGGAGGATACCACCCTATCATACCACATCACAACCATTTTAATAGCATGTTGGCACACAAGGTAAACCATTATAAGCTCCTAGCTAATTAAGCATGGCATAAGCAACTATAATATCTAATTGTCATTACAAACATGTTTATTCATAATAGGCTGAATCATGAATGATGAACTAATCATATTTACAAAAACAAGAGAGGTCGAGTTCATACCAGCTTCTCTCATCTCAATCAGTCCATCATATATCGTCATTATTGCCTTTCACTTGCACGGCCGAACGGTGTGTATAATAATAATAGTGCACGTGCATTGGACTAAGCTAGAATCTACAAGCATTCAATTCAAGGGACAAGATAGGGTAATATGGGCTCTTGGTTAGATCAACAATCATGCATATGAGAGCCAATTAGACATTTTCATTATGGTCTTCTCCTCTCGACCCCCAAAGGAAAGAAAAGAAATAAAACTATTTACATGGGAAAGCTCCCAACAAGCAAAAGAAGAACGAGAATTTTTTTTGGTTTTCTTTTAATTACTACTACAAGCATGGAAATTAAACTAACTAATTTTTTTGATTTTTCTTAAGGTGTATCAAACACACAAGAAGAAGGCTAGAAAAAGAATTTAAACTAGCATGGATAATACAATGAAAAAGTATGAACATCGACAACTAGAGTGAGTGTGTGAACATGAATGTAATTTCGGTGAGAAATACGTACTCCCCCAAGCTTAGGCTTTTGGCCTAAGTTGGTCTATGGCCATGGATAGCCTGACTGATATCAAAAGTTGTAATTGGGGTCGTACTGAGATGTAGCAGCCATTGCCTCCTGGGCTGTAGCACGGCGGCGAGCTGCCTCCGTCCTCCTCTCGTACTCATTTGCCTCCTCCCTGGTGACAACATATCTTCCATTTGCCTGATAATCAAAAAGGGCAGGAGCAGGGAGAGTAACATGGACAACGCGACGTTTGTCAAAGATTAGTCGATACTGGAGGAATTGTTCATTCCTCTCAAGAAAATGATGACTGACCATAGCATTATAATCTAAATAAGCGGGAGGCAACTCCCTATCACCCTCACGTGGAGGTATACCAAGATAATTAGCCACACGGGTCGCATAAATCCCTCCAAATAAATCTCCAACTAAACCATTGTTATGCAACCTACGTGCAACAATTGCCCCCAACTTGTATTCTTAATCACCTAATACAACACTCTTGAGAACACAAAGATCAGGAACACACATGTGACATGCTTCATCCTTACCGTTAATGCATCTACCAATGAAGAGAGCAAAATAATGTATAGCAGGAAAATGAATGCCCCCTATCGTAGGTTGCGCTATTTCTCTAGATTCTCCCATAGTGATACTAGCAAGAAAGTCTTTATATTCAGATTTACGGGGTTCATTAACACTACCCCAATGTGGAAGTTTGCAAGCAGTAGCAAAATCTTGTAGCTCCATGGTATATGATTGATCATAAATATCAAACAGGACACTTTGAGAATTACGCGAAGATGAAAATTTAAACCTTCTCACGAATGAATCAGTCAAATAATAGTACTGAGGACACTTATCTTGCATGAAGTCCTCAAGATCGGCATTACGCACATATATATGCATCAAATTCATCCTTGATGCCTGCATTGACCATAAATTCTTCTGACCACCATTCACAAGGCCGCACATCAGCTTCCCTTGGTGGTTCATCGTCTTGCTCAGGCATAGCGCGCCTGGGTCCTTTCTTTACTGAAGAACCACCTTGGTACATTTTTCTAGACATATTTCTTCCTCTGAAAAAATTCTGAAATTTTTAGTAACTCAATAAAAGTGAATCAAACTCAATAAGATTGATAGCAACTACTCCCACATGTGCCTAGAGCCTATATCATGCATTACAATTACTTGGGACCTCATAAATTTGACATGCAAGCTCAAGAACAGGGTCACCTAGGCAGCAAAAATTAGCAATGAATAAAGCACTAGAACAAAAACTAATTGGACCATTGGAGGAGTCACATACCGAAGAACAATCTCCCAAAGCAGTTTTGTGAATGAGGCTTTGACCCAAGGAGACCGAAAATCGCAGCAAAATGAGCTAGAACTCGTGCTTGAGCTGGATGGTGATTTTTTTGGGAGGAAGATGGAGTGTGTGGGTGCAGGAATAAGTGGAGGGGGGCCACCATGGGCCCATGAGGCAGGGGCGCCCTGTAAGGGTGGGTGCGCCCTGGACCCTCGTGGCCAGGTGCTTGCCCCCCTGCTGTGTTCTCAGTGCCAAATATTCTCAAATATTCCAGAAAAAATACTAAATTTGCAGGACATTTGGAGAACTTTTATTTTCGGGTATTTTTTTATTGCATGGATAATTCAGAAAACAGACATATAATACCATTTTTGCTTTATTTATTCTAAATAACAGAAAGAAAAGGAGGGTACAGAAGTTTGTGCCTTCTAATTTCATCCATCTCATTCTCATCAAAAGGAATCCACTAACAAGGTTGATCAAGTCTTGTTAACAAACTCATTCCGAATAACATGGAACCAGAGAAATTTCGAATAACACTAGGTTACCTCAACGGGGATATGCACATCCCCAATAATAAGAATATCATATTTCTTCTTGACAGTAGGAAGGGGAAATTCAAAACCTCCAATAATGATAGTTGGAATTTTTCCAATAGAATTGATGCTATGAACTTGAGGTTGTTTCCTCGGAAAGTGTACCGTATGCTCATTACCACTAACATGAAAAGTGACATTGCCTTTGTTGCAATCAATAACAGCCCCTGTAGTATTCAAAAAGGGTCTACCAAGGATAATCGACATACTATCATCCTCGGGAATATCAAGAATAACAAAGTCTGTTAAGATAGTGATGTTTGCAACCACAACAGGCCCGTCCTCACAAATACCGACAAGTATAGCAGTTAATTTATCAGCCATTTGGAAAGATATTTCAGTAGGTGTCAACTTATACAATTCAAGTCTACGATATAAGGAGAGAGGCATAACACTAACACCGGCTCCAAGATCACATAAAGCAGTTTTAACATAGTTTCTTTTAATGGAGCATGGTATAGTTGGTACCCCTGGATCTCAAGTTTCTTTGATATTCCACCCTTAAAATTATAATTATCAAGCATGGTGGAAATTTCAGCTTCCAGTATCTTTCTTTTATTTGTAATGATATCCTTCATGTATTTAGCATAAGGATTCACTTTAAGCATATCAGTTAAGCGCATACATAAGAAGATAGGTCTAATCATTTCAGCAAAGCGCTCAAAATCCTCATCATCCGTTTTCTTGGATGGTTTAGGAGGAAAAGGCATGGGTTTCTGAACCCATGGTTCTCTTTCCGTACCGTGCTTCCTAGCAACAAAGTCTCTCTTATCATAACATTGATTCTCTAATTGTGGGTTATCAAGATCAACAGCAGGTTCAATCTCTACATCATTATCATTGCTAGGTTGAGCCTCAACATGAACATTATCATTAACATTATCACTAGGTTCATGTTCATCACTTGATTGTGTTTCAGCATCAGGGATAGAGATATCATTGAGATTCTCAGGTGTATCTACAACAAATTCACTAGAAGCATGCAAAGTCCTATCATTTTTATTTTTCTTCTTTTTAGAAGAACTAGGTGCCTCTAAATTATTTCTCTGAGAATCTTGCTCAATTCTCCTAGGGTGGCCTTTAGGATACAAAGGTTCCTGAGTCATTCTACCAGTTCTAGTAGCCACTCTAACAGCAAAATCATGTTTATTATTCAATTCATCGAGAAAATCACTTTGAGCTTTAAGTACTTGTTCTGCTTGTAGAAGCATATTTGCTAATGAGTTTAAGTTCACCTTTAACTCTAGTCATATAATCACTCAAGCGTCCAATCATGTAAGCATTACTCTTTAATTCTCTACCAACATAAGCATTGAAATTTTCTTGTCTAGCCATAAAGTCATCAAATTCATCCAAACATTGGCTAGGAAACTTAGTAGACAGGATTTCAACTTTATCATATCTATAGAGAGAATTTACCTTTACTACCCGTGTCGGGTTATCAAGACCATATGTTTCTTCAATAGGTGGTATGTTAAGACCATGTATTTCTTTAATAGGAGGTAAATTATTAACATCTTTAGCTTTACCTTTTTCTTTCATAGATTTCTTTGCCTCTTGCATATCTTCATGACTGAGAAATAGAACATCCCTCTTCTTCAGAGTTGGTTTAGGAATTGGCTTAGGAGTTGGCTCAATTGGCTCAGGAAGAGTCCAATTATTTTAATTAGTCAACATATAATTCAATAGCAATTTAGCTTGGTCGACTGTTATTTCCCTGAAAACACAACCAGCACAACTATCCAAGTGGTCCTTGGAAGCATCGGTTAGTCCATTATAAAAGATATCAAGTATTTCATTTTTCTTAAGAGGATGATCAGGCAAAGAATTAAGTGATCGGAGAAGCCTCCCCAAGCTTATGGGAGACTCTCTTCTTCGATTTGCACAAAATTATATATTTCCCGCAAGGCAGCTTGTTTATTATGAGCGGGGAAATATTTAGCAGAGAAATAATAAATCATATCCTGGGGACTACGCACACAACCAGGATCAAGAGAATTAAACCAAGTTTTAGCATCACCCTTTAATGAGAATGGAAATATCTTAGAGAGATTATCATCATTAGTGAACAGGGTGGCTATATCATTTAACTTAGTAAGATGTGCCACAACAGTTTCAGATTCATTGCCATAAAAAGGATCAGATTCAACCAAAGTAATTATCTCAGGATAGACAGAGAATTCATAATCCTTATCAGTAACAAAGATAGGTGAAGTAGCAAAAGCAGGGTCATATTTCATTATAGCATTTAGAGATTTCTGTTTCCATTTAGCTAATAACTTCTTAAGATCAGATCTATCATTGCAAGCAAGAATAGCTCTAGTAGTTTCTTCATCCATAACATAACCCTCAGGAACAACAGGCAATTCATACTTAGGGGGAGAACCTTCATCATCACTATCTTCAATAATTTCATCTTCAATAATTTCATTCTCTCTAACCCTAGCAAGTTGTTCATCTAGAAATTCACCTAATGGCAAAGTAGTATCAAGCACATAAGTAGTTTCATCATAAGTATCATGCATAGTAGAAGTGACATCATCAATAACATGCGACATATCAGAATTAATAGCAGAAGCAGGTTTAGGTGTCGCAAGCTTACTCAAAACAGAAGGAGAATGTAGTACAGAGCTAGATGGCAATTCCTTACCTCCCCTCGTAGTTGAGAGATAATTCTTAGTTCTTTCGTCTTTCAAGTTCTTCATAGTGATCAGCAGATGTAAATCCCAAGTGACTCAAAGAATAGAGCTATGCTCCCCGGCAACGGCACCAGAAAATAGTCTTGATAACCCACAAGTAGGGGCGCAACAGTTTTCGAGGGTAGAGTATTCAACCCAAATTTATTGATTCAACACAAGGGGAGCCAAAGAATATTCTCAAGTATTAGCAGTTGAGTTGTCAATTCAACCACACCTGGATAACTTAGTATCTGCAGCAAAGTATTTAGTAGCAAAGTAGTATGGAAGTAACGGTAACAGTGATAAAAGTAACGGTAGCAGTTTTGTAGCAGTTGTAACAGTAGCAACGGTAAAGTAAATAAGCAAAGCATAATATGTGAAAAGCTCGTAGGCAATGGATCAGTGATGGATAATTATGCCGGATGCGATTCCTCATGTAATAGTTATAACATAGGGTGACACAGAACTAGCTCCAGTTCATCAATGTAATGTAGGCATGTATTCCGAATATAGTCATACATGCTTATGGAAAAGAACTTGCATGACATCTTTTGTCCTACCCTCCCGTGGCAGCGGGATCCTAACGGAAACTAAGGGATATTAATGAAGGAAATATGCCCTAGAGGCAATAATAAAGTTATTATTTATTTCCTCATATCATGATAAATGTTTATTATTCATGCTAGAATTGTATTAACCGGAAACATGATACATGTGTGAATACATAGACAAACATATAGTCACTAGTATGCCTCTACTTGACTAGCTCATTAATGAAAGATGGTTATGTTTCCTAACCATAGACATGTGTTGTCATTTGATTAATGGGATCACATCATTAGAAGAATGATGTGATTGACATGACCCATCCCGTTAGCTTAGCACTTGATCGTTTAGTATTCTGCTATTGCTTTCTTCATGACTTATACATGTTCCTGCAACTATGAGAAATATGCAACTCCCGTTTACCGGAAGAACACTTTGGGTACTACCAAACATCACAACGTAACTGGGTGATTATAAAGGAGTACTATAGGTGTCTCCGAAGGTACATGTTGAGTTGGCGTATTTCGAGATTAGGTTTTGTCACTCCGATTGTCGAAGAGGTATCTCTGGGCCCTCTCGGTAATACTCATCACTTAAGCCTTGCAAGCATTATAACAAATAAGTTAGTTATGAGATGACGTATTACAGAACAAGTAAAGAGACTTGCCGGTAATGAGATTGAACTAGGTATTGGATACCGACGATCAAATCTCGGGCAAGTAACATACCGATGACAAAGGGAATAACATATGTTGTTATGCGGTTTGACCGATAAAGATCTTCGTAGAATATGTAGGAACCAATATGGGCATCCAGGTCCCGCTAGTGGTTATTGACCGAGAATGGTTTTAGGTCATGTCTACATAGTTCTCGAACCCGTAGGGTCCACACGCTTAACGTTTCGATGACAGTTTTATTATGAGTTTACAAATTTTGATGTACCGAAGTTTATTCGGAGTCCCGGATGTGATCACGGACATGACGAGGAGTCTTGGAATGGTCGAGACATAAAGATTGATATATTGGAAGCCTATGTTTGGACATCGGAATA